>NW_027228584.1:0-83042 GCF_037783145.1 Equus przewalskii | reverse complement strand
GGCAGGTGGGACCCGTGAGTCAAGCAGGTGGTTCCGGCGAGTGTTTCCTGTGTTTCCGGTCTGTCCGGGAGATGGTTCTGGCCTGTCCGGCACGTGCTTCTGGCACTTCGGAGAGGTTGTGCTGGCATGCCCGGCAGGTGATCCTGGAGTGTCCGCCAAGTGGTTCTGGCGTAGCCGGCAGGTCATTTTGGAGTGTCCGGCAGGTGGTTCCGGCGAGTGGATCAGGAACTTCCGGCATTCTCGGCAGGTGCTACCGCCGTGTCCTGCATGTCGCTGTGGCACCTCTGAGAGGTGGTTCCGGCATGCCCGGCAGGGGATTCCGGAGTGTCCGCCAAGTGGTTGTGGCGTAGCCGGCAGGTGATTCTGGCGTGTCCGGCAGGTGGTTCTGGCGAGTCAAGCAGGTGGTCCCGGCGTGTTCGGCAGGTGGTTCCGGTCTGTCCTGGAGGTGCTTCCGGAGTGTCTGCCGAGTGGTTCTGGCATATCCGGCAGGTGATTTTGGCGTGTCCAGCAGGTGGTTCTGGGGAGTGGAGCAGGTGGTTCCGGCATACTCGGCAGGTGGTTGCGGCGTGTCCGGCACATGGTTCTGGCACGTCTGAGAGGTGGTTCCGGCATGCCCGGCAGGTGATCCCGGAGTGTCCGACATGTGGTTCTGGCACCTCTGAGAGGTGGTTCCGGAATGCCTGACATGTGATTCCGGAGTGTCTGCCGAGTGGTTCTGGCGTAGCCGGCAGGTGATTTTGGCGTGTCCAGCAGGTGGTTCCGGCGAGCTCGGCAGGTGGTACCGGAGTGTCCGGAACATGGTTCTGGCACATCTGAGAGATGGTTCCGGCATGCCTGGCAGGTGATTCCGGAGTCCCCGGCATGTGGCTCTGGCACCTCTGAGAGGTGGTTCCGGCATGCCTCTCAGGTGATCACGGAGAGTCCTCCAAGTGGTTCTGGCGTACCCCGCAGGTGTTTCTGATGTGTCCGGCTGGTGGCTCTGGTGAGTCGAGCAGGTGGTTCCGGCGTGCTCGGCAGGTGGTTCCGGCAGGTCCGGCAGGTGTTTGCCGTCTGTCCATGACGTGGTTCCGGCATGCCCGCAAGTTGATTCTGGAGTGTCCACCAAGTGGTTTTGGCGTAGCCGGCATATGATTTTGGCCTGTGAGGCAGGTGGTTCCAGCATGTCTAGCAGGTGGTTCCGACGAGCTCGGCACGTGCTTCTGGTCTCTGCGGCACGTGGTTGTGGCACGTCTGAGAGATGGTTCCGGCAAGCCCGGGAGGTGATTCCGGAGTGTCCGGCATGTGGTTCTGGCACCTCTGAGAGCTGGTTCCGGCATGCCCGGCAGGTGATTCCTGAGTCTCCGGCATGTGGTTCTGGCACCTCTGAGAGGTGGTTCCGGCATGCCCGGCAGGTGGTCCCGGAGTGTCTGCCGAGTGGTTCTGGCGTAGCCCGCACGTGATTCTGGCATGTCCAGCAGGTGGTTCTGGGGAGTGGATCAGGTGGTTCCGGCATACTCGGCAGGTGGTACCGGCGTGTCCGGAACATGGTTCTGGCAAGTCTGAGAGGTGGTTCCGGCATGCCCGGCAGGTGATTCCGGAGTGTTCGCCAAGTGGTTCTGGCGTAGCCGGCAGGTGATTTTGCATGTCCGGCGGTGGTTCGGGCGAGTCGAGCCAGCGGTTCCGGCGTGTCCGGCAGGTGGTTCCGGTCTGTCCGGCAGGTGGTTCCGGCAGGTCCGGCAGGTGTTTGCCGTCTGTCCATGACGTGGTTCTGGCATGCCCGCAAGGTGATTCTGGAGTGTCAACCAAGTGGTTTTGGCGTAGCCGGCATATGAATTTGGCCTGTGAGGCAGGTGGTTCCGGCATGTCCAGAAGGTGGTTCCGGCGAGCTCGGCAGGTGCTTCTGGTCTCTTCGGCAAGTGGTTGTGGCACGTCTGAGAGATGGTTCCGGCATGCCGGGCAGGTGGTTCCGGAGTGTCTGCCGAGTGGTTCTGGCACCTCTGAGAGGTGGTTCCGGCATGCCGGGCAGGTGGTTCCGGAGTGTCTGCCGAGTGGTTCTGGCATAGCCGGCAGGTGATTCTGGCGTGTCCAGCAGGTGGTTCTGGGGAGTGGATCAGGAGGTTCCGGCATACTCGGCAGGTGGTACCGGCGTGTCCGGAACATGGTTCTGGCAAGTCTGAGAGGTGGTTCCGGCATGCCCGGAAGGTGATTCCGGAGTGTTCACCAAGTGGTTCTGGCGTACCCGGCAGATGATTTTGGCGTGTCTGGAAGGTGTTTCTTGCAAATAGAGCATGTGGCTCAGGCATGCTCAGCAGGTGCTTCCGGCGTGTCCGGCACGAGGTTCCGATGTGTCTGAGAGCTGGTTCTGGCATGTCCGGCAGATGATTCCGGAGTGTCCACCAAGTGGTTCTGGCATACCCGGCAGGTGATTTTGGCGTGTCAGGTAGGTGGTTCCGGCGAGTCGAGTAGGTGGTTCCGGCGTGCTCGGCAGGCGGTTCAGGCGGGTCTGGCAGGTGGTTTCGGTCTGTTCGGGGTGTGGTTCCGGCATCTCAGGCACATGGTTCTGGCACGTCTGAGAGGTGGTTCCGGCCGGCCCGACAGGTGTTTCCATGGTGTTCGCCAAGTGGTTCTGGCATAGCTGGCAGGTGATGTTGGCGTGACCGGCAGGTGGTTCCAGCCAGCCCGGCAGGTGATTCCGAAGTGTTCACCAAATGGTTGTGGCGTAGCCGGCAGGTGATTTTGGCGTGTCCAGCAGGTGGTTTTGGCGAGTCGAGCAGGTGGTTCTGGCGTGCTCGGCAGGTGCTTCCGGTGTCATTGGCATGTGGTTCCGGCATGTCTGAGAGGTGGTTCCGCCATGCCCGGCAGGTGATTCCCGAGTGTTCGCCAAGTGGTTCTGCCGTAGCCGGCAGGTGATTTTGCATGTCCGGCAATGGTTCCGGCGAGTCGAGCCGGTGGTTCCGGCGTGTCAGGCAGGTGGTTCCGGTCTGTCCAGCATGTGGGTCTGGGGTGTCCGGCACGAGGTTCTGGCACGTCTGAGAGGTTGTGTCGGCATGCACGTCACGTGATTCCGGCTTGTCCACCAAGTGGTTCTGGTGTAGCGGGCAGGTGATTTTGTCGTGTCCGGCAGGTGGGACCCGTGAGTCAAGCAGGTGGTTCCGGCGAGTGTTTCCTGTGTTTCCGGTCTGTCCGGGAGATGGTTCTGGCCTGTCCGGCACGTGCTTCGGGCACTTCGGAGAGGTTGTGCTGGCATGCCCGGCAGGTGATTCTGGAGTGTCCGCCAAGTGGTTCTGGCGTAGCCGGCAGGTCATTTTGGAGTGTCCGGCAGGTGGTTCCGCGGAGTGGATCAGGAACTTCCGGCATTCTCGGCAGGTGCTACCGCCGTCTCCTGCATGTCGCTGTGGCACCTCTGAGAGGTGGTTCCAGCATGCCCGGCAGGGGATTCCGGAGTGTCCGACAAGTGGTTGTGGCGTAGCCGGCTGGTGATTCTGGCGTGTCCGGCAGGTGGTTCTGGCGAGTCAAGCAGGTGGTCCCGGCGTGTCCGGCAGGTGGTTCCGGTCTGTCCTGGAGGTGCTTCCGGAGTGTCTGCCGAGTGGTTCTGGCATATCCGGCAGGTGATTTTGGCGTGTCCAGCAGGTGGTTCTGGGGAGTGGAGCAGGTGGTTCCGGCATACTCGGCAGGTGGTTGCGGCGTGTCCGGCACATGGTTCTGGCACGTCTGAGAGGTGGTTCCGGCATGCCCGGCAGGTGATCCCGGAGTGTCCGACATGTGGTTCTGGCACCTCTGAGAGGTGGTTCCGGAATGCCTGACATGTGATTCCGGAGTGTCTGCCGAGTGGTTCTGGCGTAGCCGGCAGGTGATTTTGGCGTGTCCAGCAGGTGGTTCCGGCGAGCTCGGCAGGTGGTACCGGAGTGTCCGGAACATGGTTCTGGCACATCTGAGAGATGGTTCCGGCATGCCTGGCAGGTGATTCCGGAGTCCCCGGCATGTGGCTCTGGCACCTCTGAGAGGTGGTTCCGGCATGCCTCTCAGGTGATCACGGAGAGTCCTCCAAGTGGTTCTGGCGTACCCCGCAGGTGTTTCTGATGTGTCCGGCTGGTGGCTCTGGTGAGTCGAGCAGGTGGTTCCGGCGTGCTCGGCAGGTGGTTCCGGCAGGTCCGGCAGGTGTTTGCCGTCTGTCCATGACGTGGTTCCGGCATGCCCGCAAGTTGATTCTGGAGTGTCCACCAAGTGGTTTTGGCGTAGCCGGCATATGATTTTGGCCTGTGAGGCAGGTGGTTCCAGCATGTCTAGCAGGTGGTTCCGACGAGCTCGGCACGTGCTTCTGGTCTCTGCGGCACGTGGTTGTGGCACGTCTGAGAGATGGTTCCGGCAAGCCCGGGAGGTGATTCCGGAGTGTCCGGCATGTGGTTCTGGCACCTCTGAGAGCTGGTTCCGGCATGCCCGGCAGGTGATTCCTGAGTCTCCGGCATGTGGTTCTGGCACCTCTGAGAGGTGGTTCCGGCATGCCCGGCAGGTGGTCCCGGAGTGTCTGCCGAGTGGTTCTGGCGTAGCCCGCACGTGATTCTGGCATGTCCAGCAGGTGGTTCTGGGGAGTGGATCAGGTGGTTCCGGCATACTCGGCAGGTGGTACCGGCGTGTCCGGAACATGGTTCTGGCAAGTCTGAGAGGTGGTTCCGGCATGCCCGGCAGGTGATTCCGGAGTGTTCGCCAAGTGGTTCTGGCGTAGCCGGCAGGTGATTTTGCATGTCCGGCGGTGGTTCGGGCGAGTCGAGCCAGCGGTTCCGGCGTGTCCGGCAGGTGGTTCCGGTCTGTCCGGCAGGTGGTTCCGGCAGGTCCGGCAGGTGTTTGCCGTCTGTCCATGACGTGGTTCTGGCATGCCCGCAAGGTGATTCTGGAGTGTCAACCAAGTGGTTTTGGCGTAGCCGGCATATGAATTTGGCCTGTGAGGCAGGTGGTTCCGGCATGTCCAGAAGGTGGTTCCGGCGAGCTCGGCAGGTGCTTCTGGTCTCTTCGGCAAGTGGTTGTGGCACGTCTGAGAGATGGTTCCGGCATGCCGGGCAGGTGGTTCCGGAGTGTCTGCCGAGTGGTTCTGGCACCTCTGAGAGGTGGTTCCGGCATGCCGGGCAGGTGGTTCCGGAGTGTCTGCCGAGTGGTTCTGGCATAGCCGGCAGGTGATTCTGGCGTGTCCAGCAGGTGGTTCTGGGGAGTGGATCAGGAGGTTCCGGCATACTCGGCAGGTGGTACCGGCGTGTCCGGAACATGGTTCTGGCAAGTCTGAGAGGTGGTTCCGGCATGCCCGGAAGGTGATTCCGGAGTGTTCACCAAGTGGTTCTGGCGTACCCGGCAGATGATTTTGGCGTGTCTGGAAGGTGTTTCTTGCAAATAGAGCATGTGGCTCAGGCATGCTCAGCAGGTGCTTCCGGCGTGTCCGGCACGAGGTTCCGATGTGTCTGAGAGCTGGTTCTGGCATGTCCGGCAGATGATTCCGGAGTGTCCACCAAGTGGTTCTGGCATACCCGGCAGGTGATTTTGGCGTGTCAGGTAGGTGGTTCCGGCGAGTCGAGTAGGTGGTTCCGGCGTGCTCGGCAGGCGGTTCAGGCGGGTCTGGCAGGTGGTTTCGGTCTGTTCGGGGTGTGGTTCCGGCATCTCAGGCACATGGTTCTGGCACGTCTGAGAGGTGGTTCCGGCCGGCCCGACAGGTGTTTCCATGGTGTTCGCCAAGTGGTTCTGGCATAGCTGGCAGGTGATGTTGGCGTGACCGGCAGGTGGTTCCAGCCAGCCCGGCAGGTGATTCCGAAGTGTTCACCAAATGGTTGTGGCGTAGCCGGCAGGTGATTTTGGCGTGTCCAGCAGGTGGTTTTGGCGAGTCGAGCAGGTGGTTCTGGCGTGCTCGGCAGGTGCTTCCGGTGTCATTGGCATGTGGTTCCGGCATGTCTGAGAGGTGGTTCCGCCATGCCCGGCAGGTGATTCCCGAGTGTTCGCCAAGTGGTTCTGCCGTAGCCGGCAGGTGATTTTGCATGTCCGGCAATGGTTCCGGCGAGTCGAGCCGGTGGTTCCGGCGTGTCAGGCAGGTGGTTCCGGTCTGTCCAGCATGTGGGTCTGGGGTGTCCGGCACGAGGTTCTGGCACGTCTGAGAGGTTGTGTCGGCATGCACGTCACGTGATTCCGGCTTGTCCACCAAGTGGTTCTGGTGTAGCGGGCAGGTGATTTTGTCGTGTCCGGCAGGTGGGACCCGTGAGTCAAGCAGGTGGTTCCGGCGAGTGTTTCCTGTGTTTCCGGTCTGTCCGGGAGATGGTTCTGGCCTGTCCGGCACGTGCTTCGGGCACTTCGGAGAGGTTGTGCTGGCATGCCCGGCAGGTGATTCTGGAGTGTCCGCCAAGTGGTTCTGGCGTAGCCGGCAGGTCATTTTGGAGTGTCCGGCAGGTGGTTCCGCGGAGTGGATCAGGAACTTCCGGCATTCTCGGCAGGTGCTACCGCCGTCTCCTGCATGTCGCTGTGGCACCTCTGAGAGGTGGTTCCAGCATGCCCGGCAGGGGATTCCGGAGTGTCCGACAAGTGGTTGTGGCGTAGCCGGCTGGTGATTCTGGCGTGTCCGGCAGGTGGTTCTGGCGAGTCAAGCAGGTGGTCCCGGCGTGTCCGGCAGGTGGTTCCGGTCTGTCCTGGAGGTGCTTCCGGAGTGTCTGCCGAGTGGTTCTGGCATATCCGGCAGGTGATTTTGGCGTGTCCAGCAGGTGGTTCTGGGGAGTGGAGCAGGTGGTTCCGGCATACTCGGCAGGTGGTTGCGGCGTGTCCGGCACATGGTTCTGGCACGTCTGAGAGGTGGTTCCGGCATGCCCGGCAGGTGATCCCGGAGTGTCCGACATGTGGTTCTGGCACCTCTGAGAGGTGGTTCCGGAATGCCTGACATGTGATTCCGGAGTGTCTGCCGAGTGGTTCTGGCGTAGCCGGCAGGTGATTTTGGCGTGTCCAGCAGGTGGTTCCGGCGAGCTCGGCAGGTGGTACCGGAGTGTCCGGAACATGGTTCTGGCACATCTGAGAGATGGTTCCGGCATGCCTGGCAGGTGATTCCGGAGTCCCCGGCATGTGGCTCTGGCACCTCTGAGAGGTGGTTCCGGCATGCCTCTCAGGTGATCACGGAGAGTCCTCCAAGTGGTTCTGGCGTACCCCGCAGGTGTTTCTGATGTGTCCGGCTGGTGGCTCTGGTGAGTCGAGCAGGTGGTTCCGGCGTGCTCGGCAGGTGGTTCCGGCAGGTCCGGCAGGTGTTTGCCGTCTGTCCATGACGTGGTTCCGGCATGCCCGCAAGTTGATTCTGGAGTGTCCACCAAGTGGTTTTGGCGTAGCCGGCATATGATTTTGGCCTGTGAGGCAGGTGGTTCCAGCATGTCTAGCAGGTGGTTCCGACGAGCTCGGCACGTGCTTCTGGTCTCTGCGGCACGTGGTTGTGGCACGTCTGAGAGATGGTTCCGGCAAGCCCGGGAGGTGATTCCGGAGTGTCCGGCATGTGGTTCTGGCACCTCTGAGAGCTGGTTCCGGCATGCCCGGCAGGTGATTCCTGAGTCTCCGGCATGTGGTTCTGGCACCTCTGAGAGGTGGTTCCGGCATGCCCGGCAGGTGGTCCCGGAGTGTCTGCCGAGTGGTTCTGGCGTAGCCCGCACGTGATTCTGGCATGTCCAGCAGGTGGTTCTGGGGAGTGGATCAGGTGGTTCCGGCATACTCGGCAGGTGGTACCGGCGTGTCCGGAACATGGTTCTGGCAAGTCTGAGAGGTGGTTCCGGCATGCCCGGCAGGTGATTCCGGAGTGTTCGCCAAGTGGTTCTGGCGTAGCCGGCAGGTGATTTTGCATGTCCGGCGGTGGTTCGGGCGAGTCGAGCCGGCGGTTCCGGCGTGTCCGGCAGGTGGTTCCGGTCTGTCCGGCAGGTGGTTCCGGCAGGTCCGGCAGGTGTTTGCCGTCTGTCCATGACGTGGTTCTGGCATGCCCGCAAGGTGATTCTGGAGTGTCAACCAAGTGGTTTTGGCGTAGCCGGCATATGAATTTGGCCTGTGAGGCAGGTGGTTCCGGCATGTCCAGAAGGTGGTTCCGGCGAGCTCGGCAGGTGCTTCTGGTCTCTTCGGCAAGTGGTTGTGGCACGTCTGAGAGATGGTTCCGGCATGCCGGGCAGGTGGTTCCGGAGTGTCTGCCGAGTGGTTCTGGCACCTCTGAGAGGTGGTTCCGGCATGCCGGGCAGGTGGTTCCGGAGTGTCTGCCGAGTGGTTCTGGCATAGCCGGCAGGTGATTCTGGCGTGTCCAGCAGGTGGTTCTGGGGAGTGGATCAGGTGGTTCCGGCATACTCGGCAGGTGGTACCGGCGTGTCCGGAACATGGTTCTGGCAAGTCTGAGAGGTGGTTCCGGCATGCCCGGAAGGTGATTCCGGAGTGTTCACCAAGTGGTTCTGGCGTACCCGGCAGATGATTTTGGCGTGTCTGGAAGGTGTTTCTTGCAAATAGAGCATGTGGCTCAGGCATGCTCAGCAGGTGCTTCCGGCGTGTCCGGCACGAGGTTCCGATGTGTCTGAGAGCTGGTTCTGGCATGTCCGGCAGATGATTCCGGAGTGTCCACCAAGTGGTTCTGGCATACCCGGCAGGTGATTTTGGCGTGTCAGGTAGGTGGTTCCGGCGAGTCGAGTAGGTGGTTCCGGCGTGCTCGGCAGGCGGTTCAGGCGGGTCTGGCAGGTGGTTTCGGTCTGTTCGGGGTGTGGTTCCGGCATCTCAGGCACATGGTTCTGGCACGTCTGAGAGGTGGTTCCGGCCGGCCCGACAGGTGTTTCCATGGTGTTCGCCAAGTGGTTCTGGCATAGCTGGCAGGTGATGTTGGCGTGACCGGCAGGTGGTTCCAGCCGTGCTCGGCAGGTGGTTCAGGCATGGCCGTCACGTGGTTCCAGTCTGTCCAGGACGTGTTTCCAGCTTCTCCGGCAGGTGGTTCTGGTACGTCTGAGAGGTGGTTCCGCCATGGCTGGCAGGCGATTCCGGACCGTCCCCCACGTGGTTCTGGCATAGCCAGCAGTTGATATTGGCCTGTCCGGCAGGTGGTTCCAGCGAGTCGAACAGGTGGCTCCGGCGTGCTCGGCAGGTGGTTCCGGTCTGTCCGGTAGGTGATTCCGGCGTGTCCGGCACGTGCTTCCGGCACGTCTGAGAGGTGGTTCCGGCATGCGCGACAGGTGCTTTCGGAGTGTCCGCCAGGTGGTTCTGGCGTACCCGGCAGGTGATTTTGGCGTGTCCGGCAGGTGTTTCTGGCGAGTCGAGCAGGTGGCTCCTGCATGCTCAGCAGGTGCTTCCGGCGTCTCCGGCACGTGGTTCTGGTGTGTCTGAGAGCTGGTTCCGGCATGTCCGGCAGATGATTCCGGAGTGTCTGCCAAGTGGTTCTGGCATACCTGGCTGGTGATTTGGGCATGTCAGGTAGGTGGTTCCGGCGAGTCGAGCAGGTGGCTCCGGCGTGGTCGGCAGGTTGTTCAGACGGGTGTGGCAGGTGTTTTCCGTCTGTTCGGGGTGTGGTTCCAGCATCTCATGCACATGGTTCTGGCACGTCTGAGATGTGGTTCCGGCCGGCCCGACAGGTGTTTCCACAGTGTCCGCCAAGTGGTACTGGCGTAGTTGGCAGGTGATTTTGGCATGACCGGCAGGTGGTTCCAGCAAGCCCGGCAGGTGATTCCGAAGTGTTCCCCAACTGGTTGTGGCGTAGCCGGCAGGTGATTTTTGCGTGTCCGGCAGGTGGTTCTGGCGAGTGGAGCAGGTGGTTCCGGCGTGCTCGGCAGGTGCTTCCGGGGTCATTGGCACGTGGTTCTGGCATATCTGAGAGGTGGTTCCGGCATGCCCGGCAGGTGATTCCGGAGTGTTCGCCAAGTGTTTCCGGCGTAGCCGGCAGGTGATTTTGCATGTCCAGCGGTCGTTCCGGCGGGTCGAGCCGGTGGTTCCGGCGTGTCCGGCAGGTGGTTCCGGTCTGTACGGCAGGTGGTTCTGTGGTGTCCGGCACGAGGTTCAGTCTGAGAGGCTGTGCCGGCATGCCCCTCACGTGATTCCGGCTTGTCCCCGAAGTGGTGCTGGTGTAGCGGGCAGGTGATTTTGGCGTGTCCGGCAGGTGTTTCTGGCGAGTCGAGCAGGTGGCTCCGGCATGCTCGGCAGGTGCTTCCGGCGCCTCCGGCACTTGGTTCTGGTGTGTCTGAGAGCTGGTTCCGGCATGTCCGGCAGATGATTCCGGAGTGTCCGCCAAGTGGTTCTGGCATACTCAGCAGGTGATTTTGGCGTGTCAGGGAGGTGGTACCGGTGAGTCGAGCAGGTGGTTCCGGCGTGCTCAGCAGGTGGTTCAGGCGGTTCTGGCAGGTGGTATCCGTCTGTTCGGGGTGTGGTTCCAGCATCTCATGAACACGTTTCTGGCACGTGTGAGATGTGGTTCCAGCCGGCCCGACAGGTGTTTCCGCAGTGTCCGCCAAGCGGTTCTGGCGTAGTTGGCAGGTGATTTTGGCATGACTGGCAGGTGGTTCCAGCAAGCCTGGCAGGTGATTCCAAAGTGTTCACCAACTGGTTGTGGCGTAGCCGGCAGGTGATTTTTGCGTGATCGGCAGGTGGTTCTGGCGAGTCGAGCAGGTGGTTCCGGCGTGCTCGGCTGGTGCTTCCGGGGTCTCCGGCACGTGGTTTTGGTGTGTCTGAGAGCTGGTTCCGGCATGTCCGGCAGATGATTCCGGAGTGTCCGGCAAGTGGTTCTGGCATACCCGGCTGGTGATTTGGGCATGTCAGGTAGGTGGTTCCGGTGAGTCGAGCAGGTGGCTCCGGCGTGCTCGGCAGGTTGTTCAGACGGGTCTGGCAGGTGTTTTCCGTCTGTTCGGGGTGTGGTTCCAGCATCTCATGCACATGGTTCTGGCACGTCTGAGATGTGGTTCCGGCTGGACCGACAGGTGTTTCCACAGTGTCCGCCAAGTGGTACTGGCGTAGTTGGCAGGTGATTTTGGCATGACCGGCAGGTGGTTCCAGCAAGCCCGGCAGGTGATTCCGAAGTGTTCCCCAACTGGTTGTGGCGTAGCCGGCAGGTGATTTTTGCGTGTCCGGCAGGTGGTTCTGGCGAGTCAAGCAGGTGGTTCCGGCGTGCTCGGCAGGTGCTTCCGGAGTGTTCGCCAATTGTTTCCGGCGTAGCCGGCTGGTGATTTTGCATGTCCAGCGGTCGTTCCGGCGGGTCGAGCCTGTGGTTCCGGCTTGTCCGGCAGGTGGTTCCGGTCTGTCCGGCAGGTGGTTCTGTGGTGTCCGGCACGAGGTTCAGTCTGAGAGGCTGTGCCGGCATGCCCCTCACGTGATTCCGGCTTGTCCCCGAAGTGGTGCTGGTGTAGCGGGCAGGTGATTTTGGCGTGTCCGGCAGGTGGTTCAGGCGAGTTGAGCAGGTGGTTGCGACGTGCTCAGCAGATGCTTCCGGCGGCTCCGGCACGTGTTTCTGGCACATCTGACTGGTGGTTCCGGCTTGCCCAAGAGTTGATTCCGGTCTGTCGGGTAGGTGGTTCCGGCGTGCATGGCACGTGGTTCTGGTACGTCTCAGAGGTGGTTGCGTATGCCCAACAGGTGATTCCGGACTGTCCGCCACGTGCTTCTGGCACGTCTGAGAGGTGGTTCCAACATGCCCGGCAGGTCATTTCGGAGAGTCGTCCAAGTGGTTCTGGCGTAGCCCGCAGGTGATTTTGGCGTGTCCGGCAGGTGGTTCCGCCGTGCTCGGCAGGTGGTTCAGGCATGGCCGTCGCGTGGTTCCAGTCTGTCCAGGACGTGTTTCCAGCTTCTCCGGCAGGTGGTTCTGGTACGTCTGAGAGGTGGTTCCGCCATGGCTGGCAGGTGATCCCGGACTGTCCCCCAGGTGGTTCTGGCATAGCCAGCAGTTGATATTGGCCTGTCCGGCAGGTGGTTCCAGCGAGTCGAACAGGTGGCTCCGGCGTTCTTGGCAGGTGGTTCCGGTCTGTCCGGTAGGTGTTTCCGGCGTGTCTGGCACGTCCTTCCGGCACGTCTGAGAGGTGGTTCCGGCATGCGCGGCAGGTGATTCCGGAGTGTCCGCCAGGTATTTCTGGCATACCCGCCAGGTGATTTTGGCGTGTCCGGCAGGTGTTTCTGGCGAGTCGAGCAGGTGGCTCCGGCATGCTCGGCAGGTGCTTCCGGCGTCTCCGGCACGTGGTTCTGGTGTGTCTGAGAGCTGGTTCCGGCATGTCCGGCAGATGATTCCGCAGTGTCCGCCAAGTGGTTCTGGCATACCCAGCAGGTGATTTTGGCCTGTCAGGGAGGTGGTACCGGTGAGTCGAGCAGGTGGTTCCAGCGTGCTCAGCAGGTGGTTCAGGCGGTTCTGGCAGGTGGTATCCGTCTGTTCTGGGTGTGGTTCCAGCATCTCATGAACACGTTTCTGGCACGTCTGAGATGTGGTTCCAGCCGGCCCGACAGGTGTTTCCGCAGTGTCCGCCAAGCGGTTCTGGCGTAGTTGGCAGGTGATTTTGGCATGACTGGCAGGTGGTTCCAGCAAGCCTGGCAGGTGATTCCAAAGTGTTCACCAACTGGTTGTGGCGTAGCCGGCAGGTGATTTTTGCGTGATCGGCAGGTGGTTCTGGCGAGTCGAGCAGGTGGTTCCGGCGTGCTTGGCAGGTGCTTCCGGCGTCTCCGGCACGTGTTTCTGGCACATCTGACAGGTGGTTCCGGCATGCCCGAAAGGTGATTCCGGTCTGTCCGGTAGGTGGTTCCATCCTGCACGGCATGTGGTTCTGGTACGTCTCAGAGGTGGTTGCGCATGCCCAACAGGTGATTCCGGACTGTCGCCACATGGTTCTGGCACGTCTGAGAGGTGGTTCCGGCATGCCCGGCAGGTCATCCCAGAGAGTCCTCCAAGTGGTTCTGGCATAACACGCAGGTGATTTTCGCGTGTCATGCAGGTTGTTCCGTTGTGCTTGGCAGGTGGTTCAGGCTTGGCCGGCAGGTGGTTCCAGACTGTCCAGGACGTGTTTCCAGCTTCTCTGGCAGGTGGTTCTGGTACGTCTGAGAGGTGCTTCCGCCATGGCTGGCAGGTGATTCTGGACCGTCCCCCAGGTGGTTCTGGCATAGCCAGCATTTGATATTGGCCTGTCCGGCAGGTGGTTCCAGCGAGTCGAACAGGTGGCTCCGGCGTGCTCGGCAGGTGGTTCCGGTCTGTCCGGTAGGTGATTCCGGCGTGTCCGGCACGTGCTTCCGGCACGTCTGAGAGGTGGTTCCGGTATGCGCGACAGGTGGTTTCGGAGTGTCCGCCAGGTGGTTCTGGCGTACCCGGCAGGTGATTTTGGCGTGTCCGGCAGGTGTTTCTGGCGAGTCGAGCAGGTGGCTCCGGCATGCTCGGCAGGTGCTTCCGGCGTCTCCGGCACGTGGTTCTGGTGTGTCTGAGAGCTGGTTCCGGCATGTCCGGCAGATGATTCCGGAGTGTCCGGCAAGTGGTTCTGGCATACCCGGCTGGTGATTTGGGCATGTCAGGTAGGTGGTTCCGGCGAGTCGAGCAGGTGGCTCCGGCGTGCTCGGCAGGTTGTTCAGACGGGTCTGGCAGGTGTTTTCCGTCTCTTCGGGGTGTGGTTCCAGCATCTCATGCACAGGGTTCTGGCACGTCTGAGATGTGGTTCCGGCCGGCCCGACAGGTGTTTCCACAGTGTCCGCCAAGTGGTACTGGCGTAGTTGGCAGGTGATTTTGGCATGACCGGCAGGTGGTTCCAGCAAGCCCGGCAGGTGATTCCGAAGTGTTCCCCAACTGACTGTGGCGTAGCCGGCAGGTGATTTTTGCGTGTCCGGCAGGTGGTTCTGGCGAGTCGAGCAGGTGGTTCCGGCGTGCTCGGCAGGTGCTTCCGGGGTCATTGGCACGTGGTTCTGGCATATCTGAGAGGTGGTTCCGGCATGCCCGGCAGGTGATTCCGGAGTGTTCGCCAAATGTTTCCGGCGTAGCCGGCAGGTGATTTTGCATGTCCAGCGGTCGTTCCGGCGGGTCGAGCCGGTGGTTCCGGCGTGTCCGGCAGGTGGTTCCGGTGTGTCCGGCAGGTGGTTCTGTGGTGTCCGGCACGAGGTTCAGTCTGAGAGGCTGTGCCGGCATGCCCCTCACGTGATTCCGGCTTGTCCCCGAAGTGGTGCTGGTGTAGCGGGCAGGTGATTTTGGCGTGTCCGGCAGGTGGTTCAGGCGAGTTGAGCAGGTGGTTGCGACGTGCTCGGCAGGTGCTTCCGGCGTCTCCGGCACGTGTTTCTGGCACATCTGACTGGTGGTTCCGGCATGCCCAAAAGTTGATTCCAGTCTGTCCGGGAGGTGGTTCCGGCGTGCACGGCACCTGGTTCTGGTACGTCTCAGAGGTGGTTGCGTATGCCCAACAGGTGATTCCGGACTGTCCGCCACGTGCTTCTGGCACGTCTGAGAGGTGGTTCCAACATGCCCGGCAGGTCATTTCGGAGAGTCGTCCAAGTGGTTCTGGCGTAGCCCGCAGGTGATTTTGGCGTGTCCGGCAGGTGGTTCCGCCGTGCTCGGCAGGTGGTTCAGGCATGGCCGTCACGTGGTTCCAGTCTGTCCAGGACGTGTTTCCAGCTTCTCCGGCAGGTGGTTCTGGTACGTCTGAGAGGTGGTTCCGCCATGGCTGGCAGGTGATCCCGGACTGTCCCCCAGGTGGTTCTGGCATAGCCAGCAGTTGATATTGGCCTGTCCGGCAGGTGGTTCCAGCGAGTCGAACAGGTGGCTCCGGCGTTCTTGGCAGGTGGTTCCGGTCTGTCCGGTAGGTGTTTCCGGCGTTTCTGGCACGTGCTTCCGGCACGTCTGAGAGGTGGTTCCGTCATCCGCGACAGGTGATTCCGGAGTGTCCGCCAGGTGGTTCTGGCATACCCGGCAGGTGATTTTGGCGTGTCCGGCAGGTGTTTCTGGCGAGTCGAGCAGGTGGCTCCGGCATGCTCGGCAGGTGCTTCCGGCGTCTCCGGCACTTGGTTCTGGTGTGTCTGAGAGCTGCTTCCGGCATGTCCGGAAGATAATTCCGGAGTGTCCGCCAAGTGGTTCTGGCATACCCAGCAGGTGATTTTGGCGTGTCAGGGAGGTGGTACCGGTGGGTCGAGCAGGTGGTTCCGGCGTGCTCAGCAGGTGGTTCAGGCGGTTCTGGCAGGTGGTATCCGTCTGTTCGGGGTGTGGTTCCAGCATCTCATGAACACGTTTCTGGCACGTCTGAGATGTGGTTCCAGCCGGCCCGACAGGTGTTTCTGCAGTGTCCGCCAAGCGGTTCTGGCGTAGTTGGCAGGTGATTTTGGCATGACTGACAGGTGGTTCCAGCAAGCCTGGCAGGTGATTCCAAAGTGTTCACCAACTGGTTGTGGCGTAGCCGGCAGGTGATTTTTGCGTGATCGGCAGGTGGTTCTGGCGAGTCGAGCAGGTGGTTCCGGCGTGCTTGGCTGGTGCTTCCGGGGTCATTGGCACGGGGTTCTGGCATGTCTGAGAGGTGGTTCCTGCATGCCCGGCAAGTGATTCCGGAGTGTTCGCCAAGTGGTTCTGGCATAGTCGGCAGGTGATTTTGGCATGTCCGGCAGGTGGTTCAGGCGAGTTGAGCAGGTGGTTCCAACGTGCTTGGCAGGTGCTTCCGGCGTCTCCGGCACGTGTTTCTGGCACATCTGACAGGTGGTTCCGGCATGCCCGAAAGGTGATTCCGGTCTGTCCGGTAGGTGGTTCCAGCCTGCACGGCATGTGGTTCTGGTCCGTCTCAGAAGTGGTTGCGCATTCCCAACACGTGATTCCGGACTGTGCGCCACATGGTTCTGGCACGTCTGAGAGGTGGTTCCGGCATGCCCGGCAGGTCATCCCAGAGAGTCCTCCAAGTGGTTCTGGCATATCACGCAGGTGATTTTGGCGTGTCTGGCAGGTTGTTCCGTTGTGCTTGGCAGGTGGTTCAGGCTTGGCCGGCAGGTGGTTCCAGACTGTCCAGGACGTGTTTCCAGGTTCTCCGGCAGGTGGTTCTGGTATGTCTGAGAGGTGGTTCCGCCATGGCTGGCAGGTGATTCCGGACCGTCCCCCAGGTGGTTCTGGCATAGCCAGCAGTTGATAGTGGCCTGTCCGGCAGGTGGTTCCAGCGAGTCGAACAGGTGGCTCCGGCGTGCTCGGCAGGTGGTTCCGGTCTGTCCGGTAGGTGATTCCGGCGTGTCCGGCACGTGCTTCCGGCACGTCTGAGAGGTGGTTCCGGCATGCGCGACAGGTGGTTTCGGAGTGTCCGCCAGGTGGTTCTGGCGTACCCGGCAGGTGATTTTGGCGTGTCCGGCAGGTGTTTCTGGCGAGTCGAGCAGGTGGCTCCGGCATGCTCGGCAGGTGCTTCCGGCGTCTCCGGCACGTGGTTCTGGTGTGTCTGAGAGCTGGTTCCGGCATGTCCGGCAGATGATTCCGGAGTGTCCGGCAAGTGGTTCTGGCATACCCGGCTGGTGATTTGGGCATGTCAGGTAGGTGGTTCCGGCGAGTCGAGCAGGTGCCTCCGGCGTGCTCGGCAGGCTGTTCAGACGGGTCTGGCAGGTGTTTTCCGTCTGTTCGGGGTGTGGTTCCAGCATCTCATGCACATGGTTCTGGCACGTCTGAGATGTGGTTCCGGCCGGCCCGACAGGTGTTTCCACAGTGTCCGCCAAGTGGTACTGGCGTAGTTGGCAGGTGATTTTGGCATGACCGGCAGGTGGTTCCAGCAAGCCCGGCAGGTGATTCCGAAGTGTTCCCCAACTGGTTGTGGCGTAGCCGGCAGGTGATTTTTGCGTGTCCGGCAGGTGGTTCTGGCGAGTCGAGCAGGTGGTTCCGGCGTGCTCGGCAGGTGCTTCCGGGGTCATTGGCACATGGTTCTGGCATATCTGAGAGGTGGTTCCGGCATGCCCGGCAGGTGATTCCGGAGTGTTCGCCAAGTGTTTCCGGCGTAGCCGGCAGGTGATTTTGCATGTCCAGCGGTCGTTCCGGCGGGTCGAGCCGGTGGTTCCGGCGTGTCCGGCAGGTGGTTCCGGTCTGTCCGGCAGGTGGTTCTGTGCTGTCCGGCACGAGGTTCAGTCTGAGAGGCTGTGCCGGCATGCCCCTCACGTGATTCCGGCTTGTCCACGAAGTGGTGCTGGTGTAGCGGGCAGGTGATTTTGGCGTGTCCGGCAGGTGGTTCAGGCGAGTTGAGCAGGTGGTTGCGACGTGCTCGGCAGGTGCTTCCGGCGTCTCCGGCACGTGTTTCTGGCACATCTGACTGGTGGTTCCGGCATGCCCAAGAGTTGATTCCGGTCTGTCCGGTAGGTGGTTCCGGAGTGCACGGCACGTGGTTCTGGTACGTGTCAGAGGTGGTTGCGTATGCCCAACAGGTGATTCCGGACTGTCCGCCACGTGCTTCTGGCACGTCTGAGAGGTGGTTCCAACATGCCCGGCAGGTCATTTCGGAGAGTCGTCCAAGTGGTTCTGGCGTAGCCCGCAGGTGATTTTGGCGTGTCCGGCAGGTGGTTCCGCCGTGTTCGGCAGGTGGTTCAGGCATGGCCGTCACGTGGTTCCAGTCTGTCCAGGACGTGTTTCCAGCTTCTCCGGCAGGTGGTTCTGGTACGTATGAGAGGTGGTTCCGCCATGGCTGGCAGGTGATTCCGGACCGTCCCCCAGGTGGTTCTGGCATAGCCAGCAGTTGATATTGGCCTGTCCGGCAGGTGGTTCCAGCGAGTCGAACAGGTGGCTCCGGCGTGCTCGGCAGGTGGTTCCGGTCTGTCCGGTAGGTGTTTCCGGCATGTCTGGCACGTGCTTCCGGCACGTCTGTGAGGTGGTTCCGGCATTCGCGGCAGGTGATTCCGGAGTGTCCGCCAGGTGGTTCTGGCATAGTCGGCAGGTGATTTTGGCATGTCCGGCAGGTGGTTCAGGCGAGTTGAGCAGGTGGTTCCAACGTGCTTGGCAGGTGCTTCCGGCGTCTCCGGCACGTGTTTCTGGCACATCTGACAGGTGGTTCCGGCATGCCCGAAAGGTGATTCCGGTCTGTCCGGTAGGTGGTTCCAGCCTGCACGGCATGTGGTTCTGGTACGTCTCAGAGGTGGTTGCGCATGCCCAACAGGTGATTCCGGACTGTCCGCCACATGGTTCTGGCACGTCTGAGAGGTGGTTCCGGCATGCCCGGCAGGTCATCCCAGAGAGTCCTCCAAGTGGTTCTGGCATAAGACGCAGGTGATTTTCGCGTGTCATGCAGGTTGTTCCGTTGTGCTTGGCAGGTGGTTCCGGTCTGTCCGGTAGGTGATTCCGGCGTGTCCGGCACGTGCTTCCGGCACGTCTGAGAGGTGGTTCCGGCATGCGCGACAGGTGGTTTCGGAGTGTCCGCCAGGTGGTTCTGGCGTACCCGGCAGGTGATTTTGGCGTGTCCGGCAGGTGTTTCTGGCGAGTCGAGCAGGTGGCTCCGGCATGCTCGGCAGGTGCTTCCGGCGTCTCCGGCACGTGGTTCTGGTGTGTCTGAAAGCTGGTTCCGGCATGTCCGGCAGATGATTCCGGAGTGTCCGGCAAGTGGTTCTGGCATACCCGGCTGGTGATTTGGGCATGTCAGGTAGGTGGTTCCGGCGAGTCGAACAGGTGGCTCCGGCGTGCTCGGCAGGTGGTTCAGGCGGTTCTGGCAGGTGGTATCCGTCTGTTCGGGGTGTGGTTCCAGCATCTCATGGACACGTTTCTGGCACGTCTGAGATGTGGTTCCAGCCGGCCCGACAGGTGTTTCCGCAGTGTCCGCCAAGCGGTTCTGGCATAGTTGGCAGGTGATTTTGGCATGACTGGCAGGTGGTTCCAGCAAGCCTGGCAGGTGATTCCAAAGTGTTCACCAACTGGTTGTGGCGTAGCCGGCAGGTGATTTTTGCGTGATCGGCAGGTGGTTCTGGCGAGTCGAGCAGGTGGTTCCGGCGTGCTCGGCTGGTGCTTCCGGGGTCAATGGCACGGGGTTCTGGCATGTCTGAGAGGTGGTTCCTGCATGCCCGGCAAGTGATTCCGGAGTGTTCGCCAAGTGGTTCTGGCATAGTCGGCAGGTGATTTTGGCATGTCCGGCAGGTGGTTCAGGCGAGTTGAGCAGGTGGTTCCAACGTGCTTGGCAGGTGCTTCCGGCGTCTCCGGCACGTGTTTCTGGCACATTTGACAGGTGGTTCCGGCATGCCCGAAAGGTGATTCCGGTCTGTCCGGTAGGTGGTTCCAGCCTGCACGGCATGTGGTTCTGGTACGTCTCAGAGGTGGTTGCGCATGCCCAACAGGTGATTCCGGACTGTCCGCCACATGGTTCTGGCACGTCTGAGAGGTGGTTCCAGCATGCCCGGCAGGTCATCCCAGAGAGTCCTCCAAGTGGTTCTGGCATAACACGCAGGTGATTTTGGCGTGTCTGGCAGGTTGTTCCGTTGTGCTTGGCAGGTGGTTCAGGCTTGGCCGGCAGGTGGTTCCAGACTGTCCAGGACGTGTTTCCAGCTTCTCCGGCAGGTGGTTCTGGTACGTCTGAGAGGTGGTTCCGCCAGGGCTGGCAGGTGATTCCGGACCGTCCCCCAGGTGGTTCTGGCATAGCCAGCAGTTGATATTGGCCTGTCCGGCAGGTGGTTCCAGCAAGTCGAACAGGTGGCTCCGGCGTGCTCGGCAGGTGGTTCCGGTCTGTCCGGTAGGTGATTCCGGCGTGTCCGGCACGTGCTTCCGGCACATCTGAGAGGTGGTTCCGGCATGCGCGACAGGTGGTTACGGAGTGTCCGCCAGGTGGTTCTGGCGTACCCGGCAGGTGATTTTGGCGTGTCCGGCAGGTGTTTCTGGCGAGTCGAGCAGGTGGCTCCGGCATGCTCGGCAGGTTGTTCAGACGGGTCTGGCAGGTGTTTTCCGTCTGTTCGGGGTGTGCTTCCAGCATCTCATGCACATGGTTCTGGCCCGTCTGAGATGTGGTTCCGGCCGGCCCGACAGGTGTTTCCACTGTGTCCGCCAAGTAGAACTGGCGTAGTTGGCAGGTGATGTTGGCATGACCGGCAGGTGGTAACAGCAAGCCCAGCAGGTGATTCCGAAGTGTTCCCCAACTGGTTGTGGCGTACCCGGCAGGTGATTTTGGCGTGTCCGGCAGGTGTTTCTGGCGAGTCGAGCAGGTGGCTCCGGCATGCTCGGCAGGTGCTTCCGGCGTCTCCGGCACGTGGTTCTGGTGTGTCTGAGAGCTGGTTCCGGCATGTCCGGCAGATGATTCCGTAGTGTCCGGCAAGTGGTTCTGGCATACCCGGCTGGTGATTTGGGCATGTCAGGTAGGTGGTTCCGGCGAGTCGAGCAGGTGGCTCCGGCGTGCTCGGCAGGTTGTTCAGACGGGTCTGGCAGGTGTTTTCCGTCTGTTCGGGGTGTGGTTCCAGCATCTCATGCACATGGTTCTGGCACGTCTCAGATGTGGTTCCGGCCGGCCCGACAGGTGTTTCCACAGTGTCCGCCAAGTGGTACTGGCGTACTTGGCAGGTGATTTTGGCATGACCGGCAGGTGGTTCCAGCAAGCCCGGCAGGTGATTCCGAAGTGTTCCCCAACTGGTTGTGGCGTAGCCGGCAGGTGATTTTTGCGTGTCCGGCAGGTGGTTCCGGCGAGTCGAGCAGGTGGTTCCGGCGTGCTCGGCAGGTGCTTCCGGGGTCATTGGCACCTGGTTCTGGCATATCTGAGAGGTGGTTCCGGCATGCCTGGCAGGTGATTCCGGAGTGTTCGCCAAGTGTTTCCGGCATAGCCGGCAGGTTATTTTGCATGTCCAGCGGTCGTTCCGGCGGGTCGAGCCGGTGGTTCCGGCGTGTCCAGCAGGTGGTTCTGGTCTGTCCGGCAGGTGGTTCTGTGGTGTCCGGCACGAGGTTCAGTCTGAGAGGCTGTGCCGGCATGCCCCTCACGTGATTCCGGCTTGTCCCCGAAGTGGTGCTGGTGTAGCGGGCAGGTGATTTTGGCGTGTCCGGCAGGTGGTTCAGGCGAGTTGAGCAGGTGGTTGCGACGTGCTCGGCAGGTGCTTCCGGCGTCTCCGGCACGTGTTTCTGGCACATCTGACTGGTGGTTCCGGCATGCCCAAAAGTTGATTCCGGTCTGTCCGGTAGGTGGTTCCGGCGTGCACGGCACGTGGTTCTGGTACGTCTCTGAGGTGGTTGCGTATGCCCAACAGGTGATTCCGGACTGTCCGCCACGTGCTTCTGGCACGTCTGAGAGGTGGTTCCAACATGCCCGGCATGTCATTTCGGAGAGTCGTCCAAGTGGTTCTGGCGTAGCCCGCAGGTGATTTTGGCGTGTCCGGCAGGTGGTTCCGCCGTGCTCGGCAGGTGGTTCAGGCATGGCCGTCACGTGGTTCCAGTCTGTCCAGGACGTGTTTCCAGCTTCTCCGGCAGGTGGTTCTGGTACGTCTGAGAGGTGGTTCCGCCATGGCTGGCAGGTGATCCCGGACTGTCCCCCAGGTGGTTCTGGCATAGCCAGCAGTTGATATTGGCCTGTCCGGGAGGTGGTTCCAGCGAGTCGAACAGGTGGCTCCGGCGTTCTTGGCAGGTGGTTCCGGTCTGTCCGGTAGGTGTTTCCGGCGTGTCTGGCACGTGCTTCCGGCACGTCTGAGAGGTGGTTCCGGCATGCGCGGCAGGTGATTCCGTAGTGTCCGCCAGGTGGTTCTGTCATACCCGGCAGGTGATTTTGGCGTGTCCGGCAGGTGTTTCTGGCGAGTCGAGCAGGTGGCTCAGGCATGCTCGGCAGGTGCTTCCGGCGTCTCCGGCACTTGGTTCTGGTGTGTTTGAGAGCTGGTTCCGGCATGTCCGGCAGTTGATTCCGGAGTGTCCGCCAAGTGGTTCCGGCATACCCAGCAGGTGATTTTGGCGTGTCCGGCAGGTGGTTCTGCCGTGCTCGACAGGTGGTTCAGGCATGGCCGTCACGTGGTTCCAGTCTGTCCAGGACGTGTTTCCAGCTTCTCCGACAGGTGGTTCTGGTCCGTCTGAGAGGTGGTTCCGCCATGGCTGGCAGGTGATCCCGGACTGTCCCCCAGGTGGTTCTGGAATAGCCAGCAGTCGATATTGGCCTGTCCGGCAGGTGGTTCCAGCGAGTCGAACAGGTGGCTCCGGTGTTCTTGGCAGGTGGTTCCGGTCTGTCCGGTAGGTGTTTCCGGCGTGTCTGGCACGTGCTTCCGGCACGTCTGAGAGTTGGTTCCGGCATGCGCGGCAGGTGATTCCGTAGTGTCCGCCAGGTGGTTCTGGCATACCAGGCAGTTGATTTTGGCGTGTCCGGCAGGTGTTTCTGGCGAGTCGAGCAGGTGGCTCCGGCATGCTCGGCAGGTGCTTCCGGCATCTCCGGCACTTGGTTCTGGTGTGTCTGAGAGCTGGTTCCGGCATGTCCGGCAGATGATTCCGGAGTGTCCGCCAAGTGGTTCTGGCATACTCAGCAGGTGATTTTGGCGTGTCAGGGAGGTGGTACCGGTGAGTCGAGCAGGTGGTTCCGGCGTGCTCAGCAGGTGGTTCAGGCGGTTCTGGCAGGTGGTATCCGTCTGTTCGGGGTGTATTTCCAGCATCTCATGAACACGTTTCTGGCACGTCTGAGATGTGGTTCCAGCCGGCCCGACAGGTGTTTCCGCAGTGTCCGCCAAGCGGTTCTGGCGTAGTTGGCAGGTGATTTTGGCATGACCGGCAGGTGGTTCCAGCAAGCCCGGCAGGTGATTCCGAAGTGTTCCCCAACTGGTTGTGGCGTAGCCGGCAGGTGATTTTTGCGTGTCCGGCAGGTGGTTCCGGCGAGTCGAGCAGGTGGTTCCGGCGTGCTCGGCAGGTGCTTCCGGGGTCATTGGCACGTGGTTCTGGCATATCTGAGAGGTGGTTCCGGCATGCCCGGCAGGTGATTCCGGAGTGTTCGCCAAGTGTTTCCGGCGTAGCCGGCAGGTGATTTTTCATGTCCAGCGGTCGTTCCGGCGGGTCGAGCCGGTGGTTCCGGCGTGTCCGGCAGGTGGTTCCGGTCTGTCCGGCAGGTGGTTCTGTGGTGTCCGGCACGAGGTTCAGTCTGAGAGGCTGTGCCGGCATGCCCCTCACGTGATTCCGGCTTGTCCCCGAAGTGGTGCTGGTGTAGCGGGCAGGTGATTTTGGCGTGTCCGGCAGGTGGTTCAGGCGAGTTGAGCAGGTGGTTGCGACGTGCTCGGCAGGTGCTTCCGGCGTCTCCGGCACGTGTTTCTGGCACATCTGACTGGTGGTTCCGGCATGCCCAAAAGTTGATTCCGGTCTGTCCGGTAGGTGGTTCCGGCGTGCACGGCACGTGGTTCTGGTACGTCTCTGAGGTGGTTGCGTATGCCCAACGGGTGATTCCGGACTGTCCACCACGTGCTTCTGGCACGTCTGAGAGGTGGTTCCAACATGCCCGGCATGTCATTTCGGAGAGTCGTCCAAGTGGTTCTGGCGTAGCCCGCACGTGATTTTGGCGTGTCCGGCAGGTGGTTCCGCCATGCTCGGCAGGTGGTTCAGGCATGGCCGTCACGTGGTTCCAGTCTGTCCAGGACGTGTTTCCAGCTTCTCCGGCAGGTGGTTCTGGTACGTCTGAGAGGTGGTTCCGCCATGGCTGGCAGGTGATCCCGGACTGTCCCCCAGGTGTTTCTGGCATAGCCAGCAGTTGATATTGGCCTGTCCGGGAGGTGGTTCCAGCGAGTCGAACAGGTGGCTCCGGCGTTCTTGGCAGGTGGTTCCGGTCTGTCCGGTAGGTGTTTCCGGCGTGTCTGGCACGTGCTTCCGGCACGTCTGAGAGGTGGTTCCGGCATGCGCGGCAGGTGATTCCGTAGTGTCCGCCAGGTGGTTCTGGCATACCCGGCAGGTGATTTTGGCGTGTCCGGCAGGTGTTTCTGGCGAGTCGAGCAGGTGGCTCCGGCATGCTCGGCAGGTGCTTCCGGCGTCTCCGGCACTTGGTTCTGGTGTGTTTGAGAGCTGGTTCCGGCATGTCCGGCAGATGATCCCGGAGTGTCCGCCAAGTGGTTCTGGCATACCCAGCAGGTGATTTTGGCGTGTCAGGGAGGTGGTACCGGTGAGTCGAGCAGGTGGTTCCGGCGTGCTCAGCAGGTGGTTCAGGCGGTTCTGGCAGGTGGTATCCGTCTGTTCGGGGTGTGGTTCCAGCATCTCATGGACACGTTTCTGGCACATCTGAGATGTGGTTCGACCCGTCACGACAGGTGTTTCCGCAGTGTCCGCCAAGCGGTTCTGGCGTAGTTGGCAGGTGATTTTGGCATGACTGGCAGGTGGTTCCAGCAAGCCTGGCAGGTGATTCCAAAGTGTTCACCAACTGGTTGTGGCGTAGCCGGCAGGTGATTTTTGCGTGATCGGCAGGTGGTTCTGGCGAGTCGAGCAGGTGGTTCCGGCGTGCTCGGCTGGTGCTTCCGGGGTCATTGGCACGGGGTTCTGGCATGTCTGAGAGGTGGTTCCTGCATGCCCGGCAAGTGATTCCGGAGTGTTCGCCAAGTGGTTCTGGCATAGTCGGCAGGTGATTTTGGCATGTCCGGCAGGTGGTTCAGGCGAGTTGAGCAGGTGGTTCCAACGTGCTTGGCAGGTGCTTCCGGCGTCTCCGGCACGTGTTTCTGGCACATCTGACAGGTGGTTCCGGCATGCCCGAAAGGTGATTCCGGTCTGTCCGGTAGGTGGTTCCAGCCTGCACGGCATGTGGTTCTGGTACGTCTCAGAGGTGGTTGCGCATGCCCAACAGGTGATTCCGGACTGTCCGCCACATGGTTCTGGCACGTCTGAGAGGTGGTTCCGGCATGCCCGGCAGGTCATCCCAGAGAGTCCTCCAAGTGGTTCTGGCATAACACGCAGGTGATTTTGGCGTGTCTGGCAGGTTGTTCCGTTGTGCTTGGCAGGTGGTTCAGGCTTGGCCGGCAGGTGGTTCCAGACTGTCCAGGACGTGTTTCCAGCTTCTCCGGCAGGTGGTTCAGGTACGTCTGAGAGGTGGTTCCGCCATGGCTGACAGGCGATTCCGGACCGTCCCCCAGGTGGTTCTGGCATAGCCAGCAGTTG
The DNA here is from genome assembly GCF_037783145.1 of Equus przewalskii. NCBI lineage: Eukaryota > Metazoa > Chordata > Mammalia > Perissodactyla > Equidae > Equus > Equus przewalskii. The sequence continues at coordinate 58,126 of NW_027228584.1, read as the reverse complement.
ATATTGGCCTGTCCGGCAGGTGGTTCCAGCGAGTCGAACAGGTGGCTCTGGCGTGCTCGGCAGGTGGTTCCGGTCTGTCGGGTAGGTGATTCCGGCGTGTCCGGCACGTGCTTCCGGCACGTCTGAGAGGTGGTTCCGGCATGCGCGACAGGTGATTTCGGAGTGTCTGCCAGGTGGTTCTGGCGTACCCGGCAGGTGATTTTGGCGTGTCCGGCAGGTGTTTCTGGGGAGTCGAGCAGGTGGCTCCGGCATGCTCGGCAGGTGCTTCCGGCGTCTCCGGCACGTGGTTCTGGTGTGTCTGAGAGCTGGTTCCGGCATGTCCGGCAGATGATTCCGGAGTGTCCGCCAAGTGGTTCTGGCATACCCGGCTGGTGATTTCGGCATGTCAGGTAGGTGGTTCCGGCGAGTCGAGCAGGTGGCTCCGGCGTGCTCGGCAGGTTGTTCAGACGGGTCTGGCAGGTGTTTTCCGTCTGTTCGGGGTGTGGTTCCAGCATCTCATGCACACGTTTCTGGCACGTCTGAGATGTGGTTCCAGCCGGCCCGACAGGTGTTTCCGCAGTGTCCGCCAAGCGGTTCTGGCGTAGTTGGCAGGTGATTTTGGCATGACTGGCAGGTGGTTCCAGCAAGCCTGGCAGGTGATTCCAAAGTGTTCACCAACTGGTTGTGGCGTAGCCGGCAGGTGATTTTTGCGTGATCGGCAGGTGGTTCTGGCGAGTCGAGCAGGTGGTTCCGGCGTGCTCGGCTGGTGCTTCCGGGGTCATTGGCACGGGGTTCTGGCATGTCTGAGAGGTGGTTCCTGCATGCCCGGCAAGTGATTCCGGAGTGTTCGCCAAGTGGTTCTGGCATAGTCGGCAGGTGATTTTGGCATGTCCGGCAGGTGGTTCAGGCGAGTTGAGCAGGTGGTTCCAACGTGCTCGGCAGGTGCTTCCGGCGTCTCCGGCACGTGTTTCTGGCACATCTGACAGGTGGCTCCGGCATGCCCGAAAGGTGATTCCGGTCTGTCCGGTAGGTGGCTCCAGCCTGCACGGCACGTGGTTCTGGTACGTCTCAGAGGTGGTTGCGTATGCCCAACAGGTGATTCCGGACTGTCCGCCACGTGCTTCTGGCACGTCTGAGAGGTGGTTCCAACATGCCCGGCAGGTCATTGCGGAGAGTCGTCCAAGTGGTTCTGGCGTAGCCCGCAGGTGATTTTGGCGTGTCCGGCAGGTGGTTCCGCCGTGCTCGGCAGGTGGTTCAGGCATGGCCGTCACGTGGTTCCAGTCTGTCCAGGACGTGTTTCCAGCTTCTCCGGCAGGTGGTTCTGGTACGTCTGAGAGGTGGTTCCGCCATGGCTGGCAGGTGATCGCGGACTGTCCCCCAGGTGGTTCTGGTATAGCCAGCAGTTGATATTGGCCTGTCCGGCAGGTGGTTCCAGCGAGTCGAACAGGTGGCTCCGGCGTTCTTGGCAGGTGGTTCCGGTCTGTCCGGTAGGTGTTTCCGGCGTGTCTGGCACGTTCTTCCGGCACGTCTGAGAGGTGGTTCCGGCATGCGCGGAAGGTGATTCCGTAGTGTCCGCCAGGTGGTTCTGGCATACCCGGCAGGTGATTTTGGCGTGTCCGGCAGGTGTTTCTGGCGAGTCGAGCAGGTGGCTCCGGCATGCTCGGCAGGTGCTTCCGGCGTCTCCGGCACTTGGTTCTGGTGTGTCTGAGAGCTGGTTCCGGCATGTCCGGCAGATGATTCCGGAGTGTCCGCCAAGTGGTTCTGGCATACCCAGCAGGTGATTTTGGCGTGTCAGGGAGGTGGTACCGGTGAGTCGAGCAGGTGGTTCCGGCGTGCTCAGCAGGTGGTTCAGGCGGTTCTGGCAGGTGGTATCCGTCTGTTCGGGGTGTGGTTCCAGCATCTCATGAACACGTTTCTGGCACGTCTGAGATGTGGTTCCAGCCGGCCCGACAGGTGTTTCCGCAGTGTCCGCCAAGCGGTTCTGGCGTAGTTGGCAGGTGATTTTGGCATGACTGGCAGGTGGTTCCAGCAAGCCTGGCAGGTGATTCCAAAGTGTTCACCAACTGGTTGTGGCGTAGCCGGCAGGTGATTTTTGCGTGATCGGCAGGTGGTTCTGGCGAGTCGAGCAGGTGGTTCCGGCGTGCTCGGCTGGTGCTTCCGGGGTCATTGGCACGGGGTTCTGGCATGTCTGAGAGGTGGTTCCTGCATGCCCGGCAAGTGATTCCGGAGTGTTCGCCACGTGGTTCTGGCATAGTCGGCAGGTGATTTTGGCATGTCCGGCAGGTGGTTCAGGCGAGTTGAGCAGGTGGTTCCAACGTGCTTGGCAGGTGCTTCCGGCGTCTCCGGCACGTGTTTCTGGCACATCTGACAGGTGGTTCCGGCATGCCCGAAAGGTGATTCCGGTCTGTCCGGTAGGTGGTTCCAGCCTGCACGGCATGTGGTTCTGGTACGTCTCAGAGGTGGTTGCGCATGCCCAACAGGTGATTCCGGACTGTCCGCCACATGGTTCTGGCACGTCTGAGAGGTGGTTCCGGCATGCCCGGCAGGTCATCCCAGAGAGTCCTCCAAGTGGTTCTGGCATAACACGCAGGTGATTTTGGCGTGTCTGGCAGGTTGTTCCGTTGTGCTTGGCAGGTGGTTCAGGCTTGGCCGGCAGGTGGTTTCCGACTGTCCAGGACGTGTTTCCAGCTTCTCCGTCAGGTGATTCTGGTACGTCTGAGAGGTGGTTCCGCCATGGCTGGCAGGCGATTCCGGACCGTCCCCCAGGTGGTTCTGGCATAGCCAGCAGTTGATATTGGCCTGTCCGGCAGGTGGTTCCAGCGAGTCGAACAGGTGGCTCCGGCGTGCTCGGCAGGTGGTTCCGGTCTGTCCGGTAGATGATTCCGGCGTGTCCGGCACGTGCTTCCGGCAAGTCTGAGAGGTGGTTCCGGCATGCGTGACAGGTGGTTTCGGAGTGTCCGCCAGGTGGTTCTGGCGTACCCGGCAGGTGATTTTGGCGTGTCCGGCAGGTGTTTCTGGCGAGTCGAGCAGGTGGCTCCGGCATGCTCGGCAGGTGCTTCTGGCGTCTCCGGCACGTGGTTCTGGTGTGTCTGAGAGCTGGTTCCGGCATGTCTGGCAGATGATTTCGGAGTGTCCGCCAAGTGGTTCTGGAATACCCGGCTGGTGATTTTGGCATGTCAGGTAGGTGGTTCCGGCGAGTCGAGCAGGTGGCTCCGGCGTGCTCGGCAGGATGTTCAGACGGGTCTGGCAGGTGTTTTCCGTCTGTTCGGGGTGTGGTTCCAGCATCTCATGCACATGGTTCTGGCACGTCTGAGATGTGGTTCCGGCCGGCCCGACAGGTGTTTCCACAGTGTCCGCCAAGTGGTACTGGCGTAGTTGGCAAGTGATTTTGTCATGACCGGCAGGTGGTTCCAGCAAGCCCAGCAGGTGATTCCGAAGTGTTCCCCAACTGGTTGTGGCGTAGCCGGCAGGTGATTTCTGCGTGTCCGGCAGGTGGTTCTGGCGAGTCGAGCAGGTGGTTCCGGCGTGCTCGGCAGGTGCTTCTGGGGTCATTGGCACGTGGTTCTGGCATATCTGAGAGGTGGTTCCGGCATGCCCGGCAGTTGATTCCGGAGTGTTCGCCAAGTGTTTGCGGCGTAGCCGGCAGGTGAGTTTGCATGTCCAGGGGTCGTTCCTGCGGGTCGAGCCGGTGGTTCCGGCGTGTCCGGCAGGTGGTTCCGGTCTGTCCGGCAGGTGGTTCTGTGGTGTCCGGCACGAGGTTCAGTCTGAGAGGCTGTGCCGGCATGCCCCTCACGTGATTCCGGCTTGTCCCCGAAGTGGTGCTGGTGTAGCGGGCAGGTGATTTTGGCGTGTCCGGCAGGTGGTTCAGGCGAGTTGAGCAGGTGGTTGCGACGTGCTCGGCAGGTGCTTCCGGCGTCTCCGGCACGTGTTTCTGGCACATCTGACTGGTGGTTCCGGCATGCCCAAAAGTTGATTCCGGTCTGTCCGGTAGGTGGTTCCGGCGTGCGCGGCACGTGGTTCTGGTACGTGTCAGAGGTGGTTGCGTATGCCCAACTGGTGATTCCGGACTGTCCGCCACGTGCTTCTGGCACGTCTGAGAGGTGGTTCCAACATGCCCGGCAGGTCATTTCGGAGAGTCGTCCAAGTGGTTCTGGCGTAGCCCGCAGGTGATTTTGGCGTGTCCGGCAGGTGGTTCAGGCATGGACGTCACGTGGTTCCAGTCTGTCCAGGACGTGTTTCCAGCTTCTCCGGCAGGTGGTTCTGGTACGTCTGAGAGGTGGTTCCGCCATGGCTGGCAGGTGATCCCGGACTGTCCCCCAGGTGGTTCTGGCATAGCCAGCAGTTGATATTGGCCTGTCCGGCAGGTGGTTCCAGCGAGTCGAACAGGTGGCTCCGGCATGCTCGGCAGGTGCTTCCGGCGTCTCCGGCACTTGGTTCTGGTGTGTCTGAGAGCTGGTTCCGGCATGTCCGGCAGATGATTCCGGAGTGTCTGGCAAGTGGTTCTGGTATACCCAGCAGGTGATTTTGGCGTGTCAGGGAGGTGGTACCGGTGAGTCGAGCAGGTGGTTCCGGCGTCCTCAGCAGGTGGTTCAGGCGGTTCTGGCAGGTGGTATCCGTCTGTTCGGGGTGTGGTTCCAGCATCTCATGAACACGTTTCTGGCACGTCTGAGATGTGGTTCCAGCCGGCCCGACAGGTGTTTCCGCAGTGTCCGCCAAGCGGTTCTGGCGTAGTTGGCAGGTGATTTTGGCATGACTGGCAGGTGGTTCCAGCAAGCCTGGCAGGTGATTCCAAAGTGTTCACCAACTGGTTGTGGCGTAGCCGGCAGGTGATTTTTGCGTGATCGGCAGGTGGTTCTGGCGAGTCGAGCAGGTGGTTCCGGCGTGCTCGGCTGGTGCTTCCGGGGTCATTGGCACGGGGTTCTGGCATGTCTGAGAGGTGGTTCCTGCATGCCCGGCAAGTGATTCCGGAGTGTTCGCCAAGTGGTTCTGGAATACCCGGCTGGTGATTTTGGCATGTCAGGTAGGTGGTTCCGGCGAGTCGAGCAGGTGGCTCCGGCATGCTCGGCAGGCGCTTCTGGCGTCTCCGGCACGTGGTTCTGGTGTGTCTGAGAGCTGGTTCCGGCATGTCCGGCAGATGATTTCGGAGTGTCCGCCAAGTGGTTCTGGAATACCCGGCTGGTGATTTTGGCATGTCAGGTAGGTGGTTCCGGCGAGTCGAGCAGGTGGCTCCGGCGTGCTCGGCAGGTTGTTCAGACAGGTCTGGCAGGTGTTTTCCGTCTGTTCGGGGTGTGGTTCCAGCATCTCATGCACATGGTTCTGGCACGTCTGAGATGTGGTTCCGGCCGGCCCGACAGGTGTTTCCACAGTGTCCGCCAAGCGGTTCTGGCGTAGTTGGCAGGTGATTTTGGCATGACTGGCAGGTGGTTCCAGCAAGCCTGGCAGGTGATTCCAAAGTGTTCACCAACTGGTTGTGGCGTAGCCGGCAGGTGATTTTTGCGTGATCGGCAGGTGGTTCTGGCGAGTCGAGCAGGTGGTTCCGGCGTGCTCGGCTGGTGCTTCCGGGGTCATTGGCACGGGGTTCTGGCATGTCTGAGAGGTGGTTCCTGCATGCCCGGCAAGTGATTCCGGAGTGTTCGCCAAGTGGTTCTGGCATAGTCGGCAGGTGATTTTGGCATGTCCGGCAGGTGGTTCAGGCGAGTTGAGCAGGTGGTTCCAACGTGCTTGGCAGGTGCTTCCGGCGTCTCCGGCACGTGTTTCTGGCACATCTGACAGGTGGTTCCGGCATGCCCGAAAGGTGAGTCCGGTCTGTCCGGTAGGTGGTTCCGGCGTGCACGGCACGTGGTTCTGGTACGTGTCAGAGGTGGTTGCGTATGCCCAACAGGTGATACCGGACTGTCTGCCACGTGATTCTGGCACGTCACAGAGGTGGTTCCAACATGCCCGGCAGTCATTTCGGAGATTCGTCCAAGTGGTTCTGGCGTAGCCCGCAGGTGATTTTGGCGTGTCCGGCAGGTGGTTCTGCCGTGCTCGGCAGGTGGTTCAGGCATGGCCGTCACGTGGTTCCAGTCTGTCCAGGACGTGTTTCCAGCTTCTCCGGCAGGTGGTTCTGGTACGTCTGAGAGGTGGTTCCGCCATGGCTGGCAGGTGATCCCGGACTGTCCCCCAGGTGGTTCTGGCATAGCCAGCAGTTGATATTGACCTGTCCGGCAGGTGGTTACAGCGAGTCGAACAGGTGGCTCCGGCGTTCTTGGCAGGTGGTTCCGGTCTGCCCGGTAGGTGTTTCCGACGTGTCCGGCACGTGCTTCCGGCACGTCTGAGAGGTGGTTGGGGGATGCGCAGCAGGTGATTCCGTAGTGTCCGCCAGGTGGTTCTGGCATACCCGGCAGGTGATTTTGGCGTGTCCGGCAGGTGTTTCGGGCGAGTCAAGCAGGTGGCTCCGGCATGCTCGGCAGGTGGTTCCGGTCTGTCCGGTAGGTGATTCCGGCGTGTCCGTCATGTGCTTCCGGCACGTCTGAGAGGTGGTTCCGGCAGGCGCGACAGGTGATTTCGGAGTGTCCGCCAGGTGGTTCTGGCGTACCCGGCAGGTGATTTTGGCGTGTCCGGCAGGTGGTTCTGGCGAGTCGAGCAGGTGGCTCCGGCATGCTCATCAGGTGCTTCCGGCGTCTCCGGCACGTGGTTCTGGTGTGTCTGAGAGCTGGTTCCGGCATGTCCGGCAGATGATTCCGGAGTGTCCGCCAAGTGGTTCTGGCATACCCGGCTGGTGATTTGGGCATGTCAGGTAGGTGGTTCCGGCGAGTCGAGCAGGTGGCTCCGGCGTGCTAGGAAGGTTGTTCAGATGGGTCTGGCAGGTGTTTTCCGTCTGTTCGGGGTGTGGTTCCAGCATCTCATGCACATGGTTCTGGCACGTCTGAGGTGTGGTTCCGGCCGGCCCGACAGGTGTTTCCACAGTGTCCGCCAAGTGGTACTGGCGTAGTTGGCAGGTGATTTTGGCATGACCGGCAGGTGGTTCCAGCAAGCCCGGCAGGTGATTCCGAAGTGTTCCCCAACTGGTTGTGGCGTAGCCGGCAGGTGATTTTTGCGTGTCCGGCAGGTGGTTCTGGCGAGTGGAGCAGGTGGTTCCGGCATGCTCGGCAGGTGCTTCCGGAGTGTTCGCCAAGTGTTTCCGGCATAGCCGGCAGGTGATTTTGCATGTCCTGTGGTCGTTCCGGCGGGTCGAGCCGGTGGTTCCGGCGTGTCCGGCAGGTGGTTCCGGTCTGTCCGGCAGGTGGTTCTGTGGTGTCCGGCACGAGGTTCAGTCTGAGAGGCTGTGCCGGCATGCCCCTCATGTGATTCCGGCTTGTCCCCGAAGTGGTGCTGGTGTAGCGGGCAGGTGATTTTGGCGTGTCCGGCAGGTGGTTCAGGCGAGTTGAGCAGGTGGTTGCGACGTGCTCGGCAGGTGCTTCCGGCGTCTCCGGCACGTGTTTCTGGCACATCTGACTGGTGGTTCCGGCATGCCCAAAAGTTGATTCCGGTCTGTCCGGTAGGTGGTTCCGGCGTGCACGGCACGTGGTTCTGGTACGTCTCAGAGGTGGTTGCGTATGCCCAACAGGTGATTCCGGACTGTCCGCCACGTGCTTCTGGCACGTCTGAGAGGTGGTTCCAACATGCCCGGCAGGTCATTTCGGAGAGTCCTCCAAGTGGTTCTGGCATAACACGCAGGTGATTTTGGCGTGTCTGGCAGGTTGTTCCGTTGTGCTCGGCAGGTGGTTCAGGCTTGGCCGGCAGGTGGTTCCAGACTGTCCAGGACGTGTTTCCAGCTTCTCCGGCAGGTGGTTCTGGTACGTCTGAGAGATGGTTCCGCCATGGCTGGCAGGTGATTCCGGACCGTCCCCCAGGTGGTTCTGGCATAGCCAGCAGTTGATATTGGCCTGTCCGGCAGGTGGTTCCAGCGAGTCGAACAGGTGGCTCCGGCGTGCTCGGCAGGTGGTTCCGGTCTGTCCGGTAGGTGATTCCGGCGTGTCCGGCACGTGCTTCCGGCACGTCTGAGAGGTGGTTCCGGCATGCGCGACAGGTGGTTTCGGAGTGTCCGCCGGGTGGTTCTGGCATACCCGGCAGGTGATTTTGGCGTGTCCGGCAGGTGTTTCTGGCGAGTCGAGCAGGTGGCTCCGGCATGCTCGGCAGGTGCTTCCGGCGTCTCCGGCACGTGGTTCTGGTGTGTCTGAGAGCTGGTTCCGGCATGTCCGGCAGATGATTCCGGAGTGTCCGCCAAGTGGTTCTGGCATACCCAGCAGGTGATTTTGGCGTGTCAGGGAGGTGGTACCGGTGAGTCGAGCAGGTGGTTCCGGCGTGCTCAGCAGGTGGTTCAGGCGGTTCTGGCAGGTGGTATCCGTCTGTTCGGGGTGTGGTTCCAGCATCTCATGAACACGTTTCTGGCACGTCTGAGATGTGGTTCCAGCCGGCCCGACAGGTGTTTCCGCAGTGTCCGCCAAGCGGTTCTGGCGTAGTTGGCAGGTGATTTTGGCATGACTGGCAGGTGGTTCCAGCAAGCCTGGCAGGTGATTCCAAAGTGTTCACCAACTGGTTGTGGCGTAGCCGGCAGGTGATTTTTGCGTGATCGGCAGGTGGTTCTGGCGAGTCGAGCAGGTGGTTCCGGCGTGCTCGGCTGGTGCTTCCGGGGTCATTGGCACGGGGTTCTGGCATGTCTGAGAGGTGGTTCCTGCATGCCCGGCAAGTGATTCCGGAGTGTTCGCCAAGTGGTTCTGGCATAGTCGGCAGGTGATTTTGGCATGTCCGGCAGGTGGTTCAGGAGAGTTGAGCAGGTGGTTCCAACGTGCTTGGCAGGTGCTTCCGGCGTCTCCGGCACGTGTTTCTGGCACATCTGACAGGTGGTTCCGTTATGCCCGAAAGGTGATTCCGGTCTGTCCGGTAGGTGGTTCCAGCCTGCACGGCATGTGGTTCTGGTACGTCTCAGAGGTGGTTGCGCATGCCCAACAGGTGATTCCGGACTGTCCGCCACATGGTTCTGGCACGTCTGAGAGGTGGTTCCGGCATGCCCGGCAGGTCATCCCAGAGAGTCCTCCAAGTGGTTCTGGCATAACACGCAGGTGATTTTGGCGTGTCTGGCAGGTTGTTCCGTTGTGCTTGGCAGGTGGTTCAGGCTTGGCCGGCAGGTGGTTCCAGACTGTCCAGGACGTGTTTCCAGGTTCTCCGGCAGGTGGTTCTGGTACGTCTGAGAGGTGGTTCCGCCATGGCTGGCAGGTGATTCCGGACCGTCCCCCAGGTGGTTCTGGCATAGCCAGCAGTTGATATTGGCCTGTCCGGCAGGTGGTTCCAGCGAGTCGAACAGGTGGCTCCGGCGTGCTCGGCAGGTGGTTCCGGTCTGTCGGGTAGGTGATTCCGGCGTGTCCGGCACGTGCTTCCGGCACGTCTGAGAGGTGGTTCCGGCATGCGCGACAGTTGGTTTCGGAGTGTCGCCAGGTGGTTCTGCCGTACCCGGCAGGTGATTTTGGCGTGTCCGGCAGGTGTTTCTGGCGAGTCGAGCAGGTGGCTCCGGCATGCTCGGCAGGTGCTTCCGGCGTCTCCGGCACGTGGTTCTGGTGTGTCTGAGAGCTCGTTCCGGCATGTCCGGCAGATGATTCCGGAGTGTCCGCCAAGTGGTTCTGGCATACCCGGCTGGTGATTTGGGCATGTCAGGTAGGTGGTTCCGCCGAGTCGAGCAGGTGGCTCCGGCGTGCTCGGCAGGTTGTTCAGACGGGTCTGGCATGTGTTTTCCGTCTGTTCGGGGTGTGGTTCCAGCATCTCATGCACATGGTTCTGGCACGTCTGAGATGTGGTTCCGGCCGGCCCGACAGGTGTTTCCACAGTGTCCGCCAAGTGGTACTGGCGTAGTTGGCAGGTGATTTTGGCATGACCGGCAGGTGGTTCCAGCAAGCCCGGCAGGTGATTCCGAAGTGTTCCCCAACTGGTTGTGGCGTAGCCGGCAGGTGATTTTTGTGTGTCCGGCAGGTGGTTCTGGCGAGTCGAGCATGTGGTTCCGGCGTGCTCGGCAGGTGCTTCCGGGGTCATTGGCACGTGGTTCTGGCATATCTGAGAGGTGGTTCCGGCATGCCCGGCAGGTGATTCCGGAGTGTTCGCCAAGTGTTTCCGGCGTAGCCGGCAGGTGATTTTGCATGTCCAGCGGTCGTTCCGGCGGGTCGAGCCGGTGGTTCCGGCGTGTCCGGCAGGTGGTTCCGGTGTGTCCGGCAGGTGGTTCTGTGGTGTCCGGCACGAGGTTCAGTCTGAGAGGCTGTGCCGGCATGCCCCTCACGTGATTCCGGCTTGTCCCCGAAGTGGTGCTGGTGTAGCGGGCAGGTGATTTTGGCGTGTCCGGCAGGTGGTTCAGGCGAGTTGAGCAGGTGGTTGCGACTTGCTCGGCAGGTGCTTCCGGCGTCTCCGGCACGTGTTTCTGGCACATCTGACTGGTGGTTACGGCATGCCCAAAAGTTGATTCCGGTCTGTCCGGTAGGGGGTTCCGGCGTGCACGGCACGTGGTTCTGGTACGTCTCTGAGGTGGTTGCGTATGCCCAACAGGTGATTCCGGACTGTCCACCACGTGCTTCTGGCACGTCTGAGAGGTGGTTCCAACATGCCCGGCAGGTCATTTCGGAGAGTCGTCCAAGTGGTTCTGGCGTAGCCCGCAGGTGATTTTGGCGTGTCCGGCAGGTGGTTCCGCCGTGCTCGGCAGGTGGTTCAGGCATGGCCGTCACGTGGTTCCAGTCTGTCCAGGACGTGTTTCCAGCTTCTCCGGCAGGTGGTTCTGGTACGTCTGAGAGGTGGTTCCGCCATGGCTGGCAGGTGATCCCAGTCCGTCCCCCAGGTGGTTCTGGCATAGCCAGCAGTTGATATTGGCCTGTCCGGCAGGTGATTCCAGCGAGTCGAACAGGTGGCTCCGGCGTTCTTTGCAGGTGGTTCCGGTCTGTCCGGTAGGTGTTTCCGGCGTGTCTGGCACGTGCTTCCGGCACATCTGAGAGGTGGTTCCGGCATGCGCGGCAGGTGATTCCGTAGTGTCCGCCAGGTGGTTCTGGCATACCCGGCAGGTGATTTTGGCGTGTCCGGCAGGTGTTTCTGGCGAGTCGAGCACGTGGCTCCGGCATGCTCGGCAGGTGCTTCCGGCGTCTCCGGCACTTGGTTCTGGTGTGTCTGAGAGCTGGTTCCGGCATGTCCGGCAGATGATTCCGGAGTGTCCGCCAAGTGGTTCTGGCATACCTAGCAGGTGATTTTGGCGTGTCAGGGAGGTGGTACCGGTGAGTTGAGCAGGTGGTTCCGGCGTGCTCAGCAGGTGGTTCAGGCGGTTCTGGCAGGTGGTATCCGTCTGTTCGGGGTGTGGTTCCAGCATCTCATGAACACGTTTCTGGCACGTCTGAGATGTGGTTCCAGCCGGCCCGACAGGTGTTTCCGCAGTGTCCGCCAAGCGGTTCTGGCGTAGTTGGCAGGTGATTTTGGCATGATTGGCAGGTGGTTCCAGCAAGCCTGGCAGGTGATTCCAAAGTGTTCACCAACTGGTTGTGGCGTAGCCGGCAGGTGATTTTTGCGTGATCGGCAGGTGGTTCTGGCGAGTCGAGCAGGTGGTTCTGGCGTGCTCGGCTGGTGCTTCCGGGGTCATTGGCACGGGGTTCTGGCATGTCTGAGAGGTGGTTCCTGCATGCCCGGCAAGTGATTCCGGAGTGTTCGCCAAGTGGTTCTGGCATAGTCGGCAGGTGATTTTGGCATGTCCGGCAGGTGGTTCAGGCGAGTTGAGCAGGTGGTTCCAACGTGCTTGGCAGGTGCTTCCGGCGTCTCCGGCACGTGTTTCTGGCACATCTAACAGGTGGTTCCGGCATGCCCGAAAGGTGATTCCGGTCTGTCCGGTAGGTGGTTCCAGCCTGCACGGCATGTGGTTCTGGTACGTCTCAGAGGTGGTTGCGCATGCCCAACAGGTGATTCCGGACTGTCCGCCACATGGTTCTGGCACGTCTGAGAGGTGGTTCCGGCATGCCCGGCAGGTCATCCCAGAGAGTCCTCCAAGTGGTTCTGGCATAACACGCAGGAGATTTTGGCGTGTCTGGCAGGTTGTTCCGTTGTGCTTGGCAGGTGGTTCAGGCTTGGCCGGCAGGTGGTTCCAGACTGTCCAGGACGTGTTTCCAGGTTCTCCGGCAGGTGGTTCTGGTACGTCTGAGAGGTGGTTCCGCCATGGCTGGCAGGTGATTCCGGACCGTCCCCCAGGTGGTTCTGGCATAGCCAGCAGTTGATATTGGCCTGTCCGGCAGGTGGTTCCAGCGAGTCGAACAGGTGGCTCCGGCGTGCTCGGCAGGTGGTTCCGGTCTGTCCGGTAGGTGATTCCGGCGTGTCCGGCACGTGCTTCCGGCACGTCTGAGAGGTGGTTCCGGCATGCGCGACAGGTGGTTTCGGAGTGTCCGCCAGGTGGTTCTGGCATACCCGGCAGGTGATTTTGGCGTGTCCGGCAGGTGTTTCTGGCGAGTCGAGCAGGTGGCTCCGGCATGCTCGGCAGGTGCTTCCGGCGTCTCCGGCACGTGGTTCTGGTGTGTCTGAGAGCTGGTTCCGGCATGTCCGGCAGATGATTCCGGAGTGTCCGGCAAGTGGTTCTGGCATACCCGGCTGGTGATTTGGGCATGTCAGGTAGGTGGTTCCGGCGAGTCGAGCAGGTGGCTCCGGCGTGCTCGGCAGGTTGTTCAGACGGGTCTGGCAGGTGTTTTCCGTCTGTTCGGGGTGTGGTTCCAGCATCTCATGCACATGGTTCTGGCACGTCTGAGATGTGGTTCCGGCCGGCCCGACAGCTGTTTCCACAGTGTCCGCCAAGTGGTACTGGCGTAGTTGGCAGGTGATTTTGGCATGACCGGCAGGTGGTTCCAGCAAGCCCGGCAGGTGATTCCGAAGTGTTCCCCAACTGGTTGTGGCGTAGCCGGCAGGTGATTTTTGCGTGTCCGGCAGGTGGTTCTGGCGAGTCGAGCAGGTGGTTCCGGCGTGCTCGGCAGGTGCTTCCGGGGTCATTGGCACGTGGTTCTGGCATATCTGAGAGGTGGTTCCGGCATGCCCGGCAGGTGATTCCGGAGTGTTCGCCAAGTGTTTCCGGCGTAGCCGGCAGGTGATTTTGCATGTCCAGCGGTCGTTCTGGCGGGTCGAGCCGGTGGTTCCGGCGTGTCCGGCAGGTGGTTCCGGTCTGTCCGGCAGGTGGTTCTGTGGTGTCCGGCACGAGGTTCAGTCTGAGAGGCTGTGCCGGCATGCCCCTCATGTGATTCCGGCTTGTCCCCGAAGTGGTGCTGGTGTAGCGGGCAGGTGATTTTGGCGTGTCCGGCAGGTGGTTCAGGCGAGTTGAGCAGGTGGTTGCGACGTGCTCGGCAGGTGCTTCCGGCATCTCCGGCACGTGTTTCTGGCACATCTGACTGGTGGTTCCGGCATGCCCAAAAGTTGATTCCGGTCTGTCTGGTAGGTGGTTCCGGCGTGCACTGCACGTGGTTCTGGTACGTCTCAGAGGTGGTTCCGTATGCCCAACAGGTGATTCCGGACTGTCCGCCACGTGCTTCTGGCACGTCTGAGAGGTGGTTCCAACATGCCCGGCAGGTCATTTCGGAGAGTCGTCCAAGTGGTTCTGGCGTAGCCCGCAGGTGATTTTGGCGTGTCCGGCAGGTGGTTCTGCCGTGCTCGGCAGGTGGTTCAGGCATGGCCGTCACGTGGTTCCAGTCTGTCCAGGACGTGTTTCCAGCTTCTCCGGCAGGTGGTTCTGGTACGTCTGAGAGGTGGTTCCGCCATGGCTGGCAGGTGATCCCGGACCGTCCCCCAGGTGGTTCTGGCATAGCCAGCAGTTGATATTGGCCTGTCCGGCAGGTGGTTCCAGCGAGTCGAACAGGTGGCTCCGGCGTTCTTGGCAGGTGGTTCCGGTCTGTCCGGTAGGTGTTTGCAGCGTGTCTGGCACGTGCTTACGGCACGTCTGAGAGGTGGTTCCGTCATGCGCGGCAGGTGATTCCGTAGTGTCCGCCAGGTGGTTCTGGCGTACCCGGCAGGTGATTTTGGCGTGTCCGGCAGGTGTTTCTGGCGAGTCGAGCACGTGGCTCCGGCATGCTCGGCAGGTGCTTCCGGCGTCTCCGGCACTTGGTTCTGCTGTGTCTGAGAGCTGGTTCCGGCATGTCCGGCAGATGATTCCGGAGTGTCCGCCAAGTGGTTCTGGCATACCCAGCAGGTGATTTTGGCGTGTCAGGGAGGTGGTACCGGTGAGTCGAGCAGGTGGTTCCGGCGTGCTCAGCAGGTGGTTCAGGCGGTTCTGGCAGGTGGTATCCGTCTGTTCGGGGTGTGGTTCCAGCATCTCATGAACACGTTTCTGGCACGTCTGAGATGTGGTTCCAGCCGGCCCGACAGGTGCTTCCGCAGTGTCCGCCAAGCGGTTCTGGCGTAGTTGGCAGGTGATTTTGGCATGACTGGCAGGTGGTTCCAGCAAGCCTGGCAGGTGATTCCAAAGTGTTCACCAACTGGTTGTGGCGTAGCCGGCAGGTGATTTTTGCGTGATCGGCAGGTGGTTCTGGCGAGTCGAGCAGGTGGTTCCGGCGTGCTCGGCTGGTGCTTCCGGGGTCATTGGCACGGGGTTCTGGCATGTCTGAGAGGTGGTTCCTGCATGCCCGGCAAGTGATTCCGGAGTGTTCGCCAAGTGGTTCTGGCATAGTCGGCAGGTGATTTTGGCATGTCCGGCAGGTGGTTCAGGCGAGTTGAGCAGGTGGTTCCAACGTGCTTGGCAGGTGCTTCCGGCATCTCCGGCACGTGTTTCTGGCACATCTGACAGGTGGTTCCGGCATGCCCGAAAGGTGATTCCGGTCTGTCCGGTAGGTGGTTCCAGCCTGCACGGCATGTGGTTCTGGTACGTCTCAGAGGTGGTTGCGCATGCCCAACAGGTGATTCCGGACTGTCCGCCACATGCTTCTGGCACGTCTGAGAGGTGGTTCCGGAATGCCCTTCAGGTCATCCCAGAGAGTCCTCCAAGTGGTTCTGGCATAACACGCAGGTGATTTTGGCGTGTCTGGCAGGTTGTTCCGTTGTGCTTGGCAGGTGGTTCAGGCTTGGCCGGCAGGTGGTTCCAGACTGTCCAGGACGTGTTTCCAGCTTCTCCGGCAGGTGGTTCTGGTACGTCTGAGAGGTGGTTCCGCCATGGCTGGCAGGCGATTCCGGACCGTCCCCCAGGTGGTTCTGGCATAGCCAGCAGTTGATATTGGCCTGTCCGGCAGGTGGTTCCAGCGAGTCGAACAGGTGGCTCCGGCGTGCTCGGCAGGTGGTTCCGGTCTGTCCGGTAGGTGATTCCGGCGTGTCCGGCACGTGCTTCCGGCACGGCTGAGAGGTGGTTCCGGCATGCACGACAGGTGATTTCGGAGTGTCCGCCAGGTGGTTCTGGCATACCCGGCAGGTGATTTTGGCGTGTCCGGCAGGTGTTTCTGGCGAGTCGAGCAGGTGGCTCCGGCATGCTCGGCAGGTGCTTCCGGCGTCTCCGGCACGTGGTTCTGGTGTGTCTGAGAGCTGGTTCCGGCATGTCCGGCAGATGATTCTGGAGTGTCGGGCAAGTGGTTCTGGCACACCCGGCTGGTGATTTTGGCATGTCAGGTAGGTGGTTCCGGCGAGTCGAGCAGGTGGCTCCGGCGTGCTCGGCAGGTTGTTCAGACGGGTCTGGCAGGTGTTTTCCGTCTGTTCGGGGTGTGGTTCCAGCATCTCCTTTGAACACGTTTCTGGCACGTCTGAGATGTGGTTCCAGCCGGCCCGACAGGTGTTTCCGCAGTGTCCGCCAAGCGGTTCTGGCGTAGTTGGCAGGTGATTTTGGCATGACTGGCAGGTGGTTCCAGCAAGCCTGGCAGGTGATTCCAAAGTGTTCAGCAACTGGTTGTTGCGTAGCCGGCAGGTGATTTTTGCGTGATCGGCAGGTGGTTCTGGCGAGTCGAGCAAGTTGTTCCGGCGTGATCGGCTGGTGCTTCCGGGGTCATTGGCACGGGGTTCTGGCATGTCTGAGAGGTGGTTCCTGCATGCCCGGCAAGTGATTCCGGAGTGTTCGCCAAGGGGTTCTGGCATAGTCGGCAGGTGATTTTGGCATGTCCGGCAGGTGGTTCAGGCGAGTTGAGCAGGTGGTTCCAACGTGCTTGGCAGGTGCTTCCGGCGTCTCCGGCACGTGTTTCTGGCACATCTGACAGGTGGTTCCGGCATGCCCGAAAGGTGATTCCGGTCTGTCCGGTAGGTGGTTCCAGCCTGCACGGCATGTGGTTCTGGTACGTCTCAGAGGTGGTTGCGCATGCCCAACAGGTGATTCCGGACTGTCCGCCACATGGTTCTGGCACGTCTGAGAGGTGGTTCCGGCATGCCCGGCAGGTCATCCCAGAGAGTCCTCCAAGTGGTTCTGGCATAACACGCAGGTGATTTTGGCGTGTCTGGCAGGTTGTTCCGTTGTGCTCGGCAGGTGGTTCAGGCTTGGCCGGCAGGTGGTTCCAGACTGTCCAGGACGTGTTTCCAGCTTCTCCGGCAGGTGGTTCTGGTACGTCTGAGAGGTGGTTCTGCCATGGCTGGCAGGCGATTCCGGACCGTCTCCCAGGTGGCTCTGGCATAGCCAGCAATTGATATTGGCCTGTCCGGCAGGTGGTTCCAGTGAGTCGAACAGGTGGCTCCGGCGTGCTCGGCAGGTGGTTCCGGTCTGTCCGGTAGGTGATTCCGGCGTGTCCGGCACGTGCTTCCGGCACGTCTGAGAGGTGGTTCCGGCATGCGCGACAGGTGATTTCGGAGTGTCCGCCAGGTGGTTCTGGCGTACCCGGCAGGTGATTTTGGCATGTCCGGCAGGTGTTTCTGGCGAGTCGAGCAGGTGGCTCCGGCATGCTCGGCAGGTGCTTCCGGCGTCTCCGGCACGTGGTTCTGGTGTGTCTGAGAGCTGGTTCCGGCATGTCCGGCAGATGATTCCGGAGTGTCCGGCAAGTGGTTCTGGCATACCCGGCTGGTGATTTGGGCATGTCAGGTAGGTGGTTCCGGCGAGTCGAGCAGGTGGCTCCGGCGTGCTCGGCAGGTTGTTCAGACGGGTCTGGCAGGTGTTTTCCGTCTGTTCGGGGTGTGGTTCCAGCATCTCATGCACATGGTTCTGGCACGTCTGAGATGTGGTTCCGGCCGGCCCGACAGCTGTTTCCACAGTGTCCGCCAAGTGGTACTGGCGTAGTTGGCAGGTGATTTTGGCATCACCGGCAGGTGGTTCCAGCAAGCCCGGCAGGTGATTCCGAAGTGTTCCCCAACTGGTTGTGGCGTAGCCGGCAGGTGATTTCTGCGTGTCCGGCAGGTGGTTCTGGCGAGTCGAGCAGGTGGTTCCGGCGTGCTCGGCAGGTGCTTCCGGGGTCATTGGCACGTGGTTCTGGCATATCTGAGAGGTGGTTCCGGCATGCCCGGCAGGTGATTCTGGAGTGTTCGCCAAGTGTTTCCGGCGTAGCCGGCAGGTGATTTTGCATGTCCAGCGGTCGTACCGGAGGGTCGAGCCGGTGGTTCCGGCGTGTCCGGCAGGTGGTTCCGGTCTGTCCGGCAGTTGGTTCTGTGGTGTCCGGCACGAGGTTCAGTCTGAGAGGCTGTGCCGGCATGCCCCTCACGTGATTCCGGCTTGTCCCCGAAGTGGTGCTGGTGTAGCGGGCAGGTGATTTTGGTGTGTCCGGCAGGTGGTTCAGGCGAGTTGAGCAGGTGGTTGCGACGTGCTCGGCAGGTGCTTCCGGCGTCTCCGGCACGTGTTTCTGGCACATCTGACTGGTGGTTCCGGCACGCCCAAAAGTTGATTCCGGTCTGTCCGGTAGGTGGTTCCGGCGTGCACGGCACGTGGTTCTGGTACGTCTCAGAGGTGGTTGCGTATGCCCAACAGGTGATTCCGGACTGTCTGGCACGTGCTTCTGGCACGTCTGAGAGGTGGTTCCAACATGCCCGGCAGGTCATTTCGGAGAATCGTCCAAGTGGTTCTGGCGTAGCACGCAGGTGATTTTGGCGTGTCCGGCAGGTGGTTCCGCCGTGCTCGGCAGGTGGTTCAGGCATGGCCGTCACGTGGTTCCAGTCTGTCCAGGACGTGTTTCCAGCTTCTCCGGCAGGTGGTTCTGGTACGTCTGAGAGGTGGTTCCGCCATGGCTGGCAGGTGATCCCGGATTGTCCCCCAGGTGGTTCTGGCATAGCCAGCAGTTGATATTGGCCTGTCCGGAAGGTGGTTCCAGCGAGTCGAACAGGTGGCTCCGGGGTTCTTGGCAGGTGGTTCCGGTCTGTCCGGTAGGTGTTTCCGGCGTGTCTGGCACGTGCTTCCGGCACGTCTGAGAGGTGGTTCCGGCATGCGCGGCAGGTGATTCCGTAGTGTCCGCCAGGTGGTTCTGGCATACCCGGCAGGTGATTTTGGCGTGTCCGGCAGGTGTTTCTGGCGAGTAGAGCAGGTGGCTCCGGCATGCTCGGCAGGTGCTTCCGGCGTCTCCGGCACGTGGTTCTGGTGTGTCTGAGAGCTGGTTCCGGCATGTCCGGCAGATGATTCCGGAGTGTCCGCCAAGTGGTTCTGGCATACCCAGCAGGTGATTTTGGCGTGTCAGGGAGGTGGTGCCGCTGAGTCGAGCAGGTGGTTCCGGCGTGCTCAGCAGGTGGTTCAGGCGGTTCTGGCAGGTGGTATCCGTCTGTTCGGGGTGTGCTTCCAGCATCTCATGAACACGTTTCTGGCACGTCTGAGATGTGGTTCCAGCCGGCCCGACAGGTGTTTCCGCAGTGTCCGCCAAGCGGTTCTGGCGTAGTTGGCAGGTGATTTTGGCATGACTGGCAGGTGGTTCCACGTATCCTGGCAGGTGATTCCAAAGTGTTCACCAACTGGTTGTGGCGTAGCCGGCAGGTCATTTTGGAGTGTCCGGCAGGTGGTTCCGCGGAGTGGATCAGGAACTTCCGGCATTCTCGGCAGGTGCTACCGCCGTCTCCTGCATGTCGCTGTGGCACCTCTGAGAGGTGGTTCCAGCATGCCCGGCAGGGGATTCCGGAGTGTCTGACAAGTGGTTGTGGCGTAGCCGGCTGGTGATTCTGGCGTGTCCGGCAGGTGGTTCTGGCGAGTCAAGCAGGTGGTCCCGGCGTGTCCGGCAGGTGGTTCCGGTCTGTCCTGGAGGTGGTTCCGGAGTGTCTGCCGAGTGGTTCTGGCGTATCCGGCAGGTGATTTTGGCGTGTCCAGCAGGTGGTTCTGGGGAGTGGAGCAGGTGGTTCCGGCATACTCGGCAGGTGGTTGCGGCGTGTCCGGCACATGGTTCTGGCACGTCTGAGAGGTGGTTCTGGCATGCCCGGCAGGTGATCCCGGAGTGTCCGGCATGTGGTTCTGGCACCTCTGAGAGTTGGTTCTGGAATGCCTGACATGTGATTCCGGAGTGTCTGCAGAGTGGTTCTGGCGTAGCCGGCAGTTGATTTTGGCGTGTCCAGCAGGTGGTTCCGCCGTGCTCGGCAGGTGGTTCAGGCATGGCCGTCACGTGGTTCCAGTCTGTCCAGGACGTGTTTCCAGCTTCTCCGGCAGGTGGTTCTGGTACGTTTGAGAGGTGGTTCCGCCATGGCTGGCAGGTGATGCCGGACTGTCCCCCAGGTGGTTCTGGCATAGCCAGCAGTTGATATTGGCCTGTCCGGCAGGTGGTTCCAGCGAGTCGAACAGGTGGCTCCGGCGTTCTTGGCAGGTGGTTCCGGTCTGTCCGGTAGGTGTTTCCGGCGTGTCTGGCACGTGCTTCCGGCACGTCTGAGAGGTGGTTCCGGCATGCGCGGCAGGTGATTCCGTAGTGTCCGCCAGGTGGTTCTGGCATACCCGGCAGGTGATTTTGGCGTGTCCGGCAGGTGTTTCTGGCGAGTCGAGCAGGTGGCTCCGGCATGCTCGGCAGGTGCTTCCGGCGTCTGCGGCACGTGGTTCTGCTGTGTCTGAGAGCTGGTTCCGGCATGTCCGGCAGATGATTCCGGAGTGTCCGCCAAGTGGTTCTGGCATACCTAGCAGGTGATTTTGGCGTGTCAGGGAGGTGGTACCGGTGAGTCGAGCAGGTGGCTCCGGCGTGCTCGGCAGGTTGTTCAGACGGGTCTGGCAGGTGTTTTCCGTCTGTTCGGGGTGTGGTTCCAGCATCTCATGCACATGGTTCTGGCACGTCTGAGATGTGGTTCCGGCCGGCCCGACAGCTGTTTCCACAGTGTCCGCCAAGTGGTACTGGCGTAGTTGGCAGGTGATTTTGGCATCACCGGCAGGTGGTTCCAGCAAGCCCGGCAGGTGATTCCGAAGTGTTCCCCAACTGGTTGTGGCGTAGCCGGCAGGTGATTTCTGCGTGTCCGGCAGGTGGTTCTGGCGAGTCGAGCAGGTGGTTCCGGCGTGCTCGGCAGGTGCTTCCGGGGTCATTGGCACGTGGTTCTGGCATATCTGAGAGGTGGTTCCGGCATGCCCGGCAGGTGATTCTGGAGTGTTCCCCAAGTGTTTCCGGCGTAGCCGGCAGGTGATTTTGCATGTCCAGCGGTCGTTCCGGCGGGTCGAGCCGGTGGTTCCGGCGTGTCCGGCAGGTGGTTCCGGTCTGTCCGGCAGGTGGTTCTGTGGTGTCCGGCACGAGGTTCAGTCTGAGAGGCTGTGCCGGCATGCCCCTCACGTGATTCCGGCTTGTCCCCGAAGTGGTGCTGGTGTAGCGGGCAGGTGATTTTGGCGTGTCCGGCAGGTGGTTCAGGCGAGTTGAGCAGGTGGTTGCGACGTGCTCGGCAGGTGCTTCCGGCGTCTCCGGCACGTGTTTCTGGCACATCTGACTGGTGGTTCCGGCATGCCCAAAAGTTGATTCCGGTCTGTCCGGTAGGTGGTTCCAGCGTGCACGGCACGTGGTTCTGGTACGTCTCAGAGGTGGTTGCGTATGCCCAACAGGTGATTCCGGACTGTCTGGCACGTGCTTCTGGCACGTCTGAGAGGTGGTTCCAACATGCCCGGCAGGTCATTTCGGAGAGTCGTCCAAGTGGTTCTGGCGTAGCCCGCAGGTGATTTTGGCGTGTCCGGCAGGTGGTTCCGCCGTGCTCGGCAGGTGGTTCAGGCATGGCCGTCACGTGGTTCCAGTCTGTCCAGGACGTGTTTCCAGCTTCTCCGGCAGGTGGTTCTGGTACGTCTGAGAGGTGGTTCCGCCATGGCTGGCAGGTGATCCCGGATTGTCCCCCAGGTGGTTCTGGCATAGCCAGCACTTGATATTGGCCTGTCCGGCAGGTGGTTCCAGCGAGTCGAACAGGTGGCTCCGGGGTTCTTGGCAGGTGGTTCCGGTCTGTCCGGTAGGTGTTTCCGGCGTGTCTGGCACGTGCTTCCGGCACGTCTGAGAGGTGGTTCCGGCATGCGCGGTAGGTGATTCCGGAGTGTTCGCCAAGTGTTTCCGGCGTAGCCGGCAGGTGATTTTGCATGTCCAGCGGTCGTTTCGGCGGGTCGAGCTGGTGGTTCCGGCGTGTCCGGCAGGTGGTTCCGGTCTGTCCGGCAGGTGGTTCTGTGGTGTCCGGCACGAGGTTCAGTCTGAGAGGCTGTGCCGGCATGCCCCTCACGTGATTACGGCTTGTCCCCGAAGTGGTGCTGGTGTAGCGGGCAGGTGATTTTGGCGTGTCCGGCAGGTGGTTCAGGCGAGTTGAGCAGGTGGTTGCGACGTGCTCGGCAGGTGCTTCCGGCGTCTCCGGCATGTGTTTCTGGCACATCTGACTGGTGGTTCCGGCATGCCCAAAAGTTGATTCCGGTCTGTCCGGTAGGTGGTTCCGGCGTGCACGGCACGTGGTTCTGGTACGTCTCAGAGGTGGTTGCGTATGCCCAACAGGTGATTCCGGACTGTCTGGCACGTGCTTCTGGCACGTCTGAGAGGTGGTTCCAACATGCCCGGCAGGTCATTTCGGAGAGTCGTCCAAGTGGTTCTGGTGTAGCCCGCAGGTGATTTTGGCGTGTCCGGCAGGTGGTTCTGCCGTGCTCGGCAGGTGGTTCAGGCATGGCCGTCACGTGGTTCCAGTCTGTCCAGGACGTGTTTCCAGCTTCTCCGGCAGGTGGTTCTGGTACGTCTGAGAGGTGGTTCCGCCATGGCTGGCAGGTGATCCCGGATTGTCCCGCAGGTGGTTCTGGCATAGCCAGCAGTTGATATTGGCCTGTCCGGCAGGTGGTTCCAGCGAGTCGAACAGGTGGCTCCGGCGTTCTTGGCAGGTGGTTCCGGTCTGTCCGGTAGGTGTTTCCGGCGTGTCTGGCACGTGCTTCCGGCACGTCTGAGAGGTGGTTCCGGCATGCGCGGCAGGTGATTCCGTAGTGTCCGCCAGGTGGTTCTGGCATACCCGGCAGGTGATTTTGGCGTGTCCGGCAGGTGTTTCTGGCGAGTCGAGCAGGTGGCTCCGGCATGCTCGGCAGGTGCTTCCGGCGTCTGCGGCACGTGGTTCTGCTGTGTCTGAGAGCTGGTTCCGGCATGTCCGGCAGATGATTCCGGAGTGTCCGCCAAGTGGTTCTGGCATACCTAGCAGGTGATTTTGGCGTGTCAGGGAGGTGGTACCGGTGAGTCGAGCAGGTGGTTCCGGCGTGCTCAGCAGGTGGTTCAGGCGGTTCTGGCAGGTGGTATCCGTCTGTTCGGGGTGTGGTTCCAGCATCTCATGAACACGTTTCTGGCACGTCTGAGATGTGGTTCCAGCCGGCCCGACAGGTGTTTCCGCAGTGTCCGCCAAGCGGTTCTGGCGTAGTTGGCAGGTGATTTTGGCATGACTGGCAGGTGGTTCCAGCAAGCCTGGCAGGTGATTCCAAAGTGTTCAGCAACTGGTTGTTGCGTAGCCGGCAGGTGATTTTTGCGTGATCGGCAGGTGGTTCTGGCGAGTCGAGCAGGTGGTTCCGGCGTGCTCGGCTGGTGCTTCCGGGGTCATTGGCACGGGGTTCTGGCATGTCTGAGAGGTGGTTCCTGCATGCCCGGCAAGTGATTCCGGAGTGTTCGCCAAGGGGTTCTGGCATAGTCGGCAGATGATTTTGGCATGTCCGGCAGGTGGTTCAGGCGAGTTGAGCAGGTGGTTCCAACGTGCTTGGCAGGTGCTTCCGGCGTCTCCGGTACGTGTTTCTGGCACATCTGACAGGTGGTTCCGGCATGCCCGAAAGGTGATTCCGGTCTGTCCGGTAGGTGCTTCCAGCCTGCACGGCATGTGGTTCTGGTACGTCTCAGAGGTGGTTGCGCATGCCAAACAGGTGATTCCGGACTGTCCGCCACATGCTTCTGGCACGTCTGAGAGGTGGTTCCGGCATGCCCTTCAGGTCATCCCAGAGAGTCCTCCAAGTGGTTCTGGCATAACACGCAGGTGATTTTGGCGTGTCTGGCAGGTTGTTCCGTTGTGCTTGGCAGGTGGTTCAGGCTTGGCCGGCAGGTGGTTCCAGACTGTCCAGGACGTGTTTCCAGCTTCTCCGGCAGGTGGTTCTGGTACGTCTGAGAGGTGGTTCCGCCATGGCTGGCAGGCGATTCCGGACCGTCCCCCAGGTGGTTCTGGCATAGCCAGCAGTTGATATTGGCCTGTCCGGCAGGTGGTTCCAGCGAGTCGAACAGGTGGCTCCGGCGTGCTCGGCAGGTGGTTCCGGTCTGTCCGGTAGGTGATTCCGGCGTGTCCGGCACGTGCTTCCGGCACAGCTGAGAGGTGGTTCCGGCATGCACGACAGGTGATTTCGGAGTGTCCGCCAGGTGGTTCTGGCATACCCGGCAGGTGATTTTGGCGTGTCCGGCAGGTGTTTCTGGCGAGTCAAGCAGGTGGCTCCGGCATGCTCGGCAGGTGCTTCCGGCGTCTGCGGCACGTGGTTCTGGTGTGTCTGAGAGCTGGTTCCGGCATGTCCGGCAGATGATTCTGGAGTGTCGGGCAAGTGGTTCTGGCACACCCGGCTGGTGATTTTGGCATGTCAGGTAGGTGGTTCCGGCGAGTCGAGCAGGTGGCTCCGGCGTGCTCGGCAGGTTGTTCAGACGGGTCTGGCAGGTGTTTTCCGTCTGTTCGGGGTGTGGTTCCAGCATCTCCTTTGAACACGTTTCTGGCACGTCTGAGATGTGGTTCCAGCCGGCCCGACAGGTGTTTCCGCAGTGTCCGCCAAGCGGTTCTGGCGTAGTTGGCAGGTGATTTTGGCATGACTGGCAGGTGGTTCCAGCAAGCCTGGCAGGTGATTCCAAAGTGTTCAGCAACTGGTTGTTGCGTAGCCGGCAGGTGATTTTTGCGTGATCGGCAGGTGGTTCTGGCGAGTCGAGCAAGTTGTTCCGGCGTGATCGGCTGGTGCTTCCGGGGTCATTGGCACGGGGTTCTGGCATGTCTGAGAGGTGGTTCCTGCATGCCCGGCAAGTGATTCCGGAGTGTTCGCCAAGGGGTTCTGGCATAGTCGGCAGGTGATTTTGGCATGTCCGGCAGGTGGTTCAGGCGAGTTGAGCAGGTGGTTCCAACGTGCTTGGCAGGTGCTTCCGGCGTCTCCGGCACGTGTTTCTGGCACATCTGACGGGTGGTTCCGGCATGCCCGAAAGGTGATTCCGGTCTGTCCGGTAGGTGGTTCCAGCCTGCACGGCATGTGGTTCTGGTACGTCTCAGAGGTGGTTGCGCATGCCCAACAGGTGATTCCGGACTGTCCGCCACATGGTTCTGGCACGTCTGAGAGGTGGTTCCGGCATGCCCGGCAGGTCATCCCAGAGAGTCCTCCAAGTGGTTCTGGCATAACACGCAGGTGATTTTGGCGTGTCTGGCAGGTTGTTCCGTTGTGCTCGGCAGGTGGTTCAGGCTTGGCCGGCAGGTGGTTCCAGACTGTCCAGGACGTGTTTCCAGCTTCTCCGGCAGGTGGTTCTGGTACGTCTGAGAGGTGGTTCTGCCATGGCTGGCAGGCGATTCCGGACCGTCTCCCAGGTGGCTCTGGCATAGCCAGCAATTGATATTGGCCTGTCCGGCAGGTGGTTCCAGTGAGTCGAACAGGTGGCTCCGGCATGCTCGGCAGGTGGTTCCGGTCTGTCCGGTAGGTGATTCCGGCGTGTCCGGCACGTGCTTCCGGCACGTCTGAGAGGTGGTTCCGGCATGCGCGACAGGTGATTTCGGAGTGTCCGCCAGGTGGTTCTGGCGTACCCGGCAGGTGATTTTGGCATGTCCGGCAGGTGTTTCTGGCGAGTCGAGCAGGTGGCTCCGGCATGCTCGGCAGGTGCTTCCGGCGTCTCCGGCACGTGGTTCTGGTGTGTCTGAGAGCTGGTTCCGGCATGTCCGGCAGATGATTCCGGAGTGTCCGGCAAGTGGTTCTGGCATACCCGGCTGGTGATTTGGGCATGTCAGGTAGGTGGTTCCGGCGAGTCGAGCAGGTGGCTCCGGCGTGCTCGGCAGGTTGTTCAGACGGGTCTGGCAGGTGTTTTCCGTCTGTTCGGGGTGTGGTTCCAGCATCTCATGCACATGGTTCTGGCACGTCTGAGATGTGGTTCCGGCCGGCCCGACAGCTGTTTCCACAGTGTCCGCCAAGTGGTACTGGCGTAGTTGGCAGGTGATTTTGGCATCACCGGCAGGTGGTTCCAGCAAGCCCGGCAGGTGATTCCGAAGTGTTCCCCAACTGGTTGTGGCGTAGCCGGCAGGTGATTTCTGCGTGTCCGGCAGGTGGTTCTGGCGAGTCGAGCAGGTGGTTCCGGCGTGCTCGGCAGGTGCTTCCGGGGTCATTGGCACGTGGTTCTGGCATATCTGAGAGGTGGTTCCGGCATGCCAGGCAGGTGATTCTGGAGTGTTCGCCAAGTGTTTCCGGCGTAGCCGGCAGGTGATTTTGCATGTCCAGCGGTAGTTCCGGCGGGTCGAGCCGGTGGTTCCGGCGTGTCCGGCAGGTGGTTCCGGTCTGTCCGGCAGGTGGTTCTGTGGTGTCCGGCACGAGGTTCAGTCTGAGAGGCTGTGCCGGCATGCCCCTCACGTATTCCGGCTTGTCCCCGAAGTGGTGCTGGTGTAGCGGGCAGGTGATTTTGGCGTGTCCGGCAGGTGGTTCAGGCGAGTTGAGCAGGTGGTTGCGACGTGCTCGGCAGGTGCTTCCGGCGTCTCCGGCACGTGTTTCTGGCACATCTGACTGGTGGTTCCGGCACGCCCAAGAGTTGATTCCGGTCTGTCCGGTAGGTGGTTCCGGCGTGCACGGCACGTGGTTCTGGTACGTCTCAGAGGTGGTTGCGTATGCCCAACAGGTGATTCCGGACTGTCTGGCACGTGCTTCTGGCACGTCTGAGAGGTGGTTCCAACATGCCCGGCAGGTCATTTCGGAGAGTCGTCCAAGTGGTTCTGGTGTAGCCCGCAGGTGATTTTGGCGTGTCCGGCAGGTGGTTCCGCCGTGCTCGGCAGGTGGTTCAGGCATGGCCGTCACGTGGTTCCAGTCTGTCCAGGACGTGTTTCCAGCTTCTCCGGCAGGTATTTCTGGTACGTCTGAGAGGTGGTTCCGCCATGGCTGGCAGGTGATCCCGGACTGTCCCCCAGGTGGTTCTGGCATAGCCAGCAGTTGATATTGGCCTGTCCGGCAGGTGGTTCCAGCGAGTCGAACAGGTGGCTCCGGGGTTCTTGGCAGGTGGTTCCGGTCTGTCCGGTAGGTGTTTCCGGCGTGTCTGGCACGTGCTTCCGGCACGTCTGAGAGGTGGTTCCGGCATGCGCGGCAGGTGATTCCGTAGTGTCCGCCAGGTGGTTCTGGCATACCCGGCAGGTGATTTTGGCGTGTCCGGCAGGTGTTTCTGGCGAGTCGAGCAGGTGGCTCCGGCATGCTCGGCAGGTGCTTCCGGCGTCTCCGGCACGTGGTTATGGTGTGTCTGAGAGCTGGTTCCGGCATGTCCGGCAGATGATTCCGGAGTGTCCGCCAAGTGGTTCTGGCATACCCAGCAGGTGATTTTGGCGTGTCAGGGAGGTGGTGCCGGTGAGTCGAGCAGGTGGTTCCGGCGTGCTCAGCAGGTGGTTCAGGCGGTTCTGGCAGGTGGTATCCTTCTGTTCGGGGTGTGGTTCCAGCATCTCATGAACACGTTTCTGGCACGTCTGAGATGTGGTTCCAGCCGGGCCGACAGGTGTTTCCGCAGTGTCCGCCAAGCGGTTCTGGCGTAGTTGGCAGGTGATTTTGGCATGACTGGCAGGTGGTTCCAGCAAGCCTGGCAGGTGATTCCAAAGTGTTCACCAACTGGTTGTGGCGTAGCCGGCAGGTGATTTTTGCGTGATCGGCAGGTGCTTCTGGCGAGTCAAGCAAGTTGTTCCGGCGTGCTCGGCTGGTGCTTCCGGGGTCATTGGCACGGGGTTCTGGCATGTCTGAGAGGTGGTTCCTGCATGCCCGGCAAGTGATTCCGGAGTGTTCGCCAAGGGGTTCTGGCATAGTCGGCAGGTGATTTTGGCATTTCCGGCAGGTGGTTCAGGCGAGTTGAGCAGGTGGTTCCAACGTGCTTGGCAGGTGCGTCCGGCGTCTGCGGCACGTGTTTCTGGCACATCTGACAGGTGGTTCCGGCATGCCCGAAAGGTGATTCCGGTCTGTCCGGTAGGTGGTTCCAGCCTGCACGGCATGTGGTTCTGGTACGTCTCAGAGGTGGTTGCGCATGCCCAACAGGTGATTCCGGACTGTCCGCCACATGGTTATGGCACGTCTGAGAGGTGGTTCCTGCATGCCCGGCAAGTGTTTCCGGAGTGTTCGCCAAGCCTTTCTGGCATAGTCGGCAGGTAATTTTGGCATGTCCGGCAGGTGGTTCAGGCGAGTTGAGCAGGTGGTTCCAACGTGCTTGGCAGGTGCTTCCGGCGTCTCCGGCACGTGTTTCTGGCACATCTGACAGGTGGTTCCGGCATGCCCGAAAGGTGATTCCGGTCTGTCCGGTAGGTGGTTCCAGCCTGCACGGCATGTGGTTCTGGTACGTCTCAGAGGTGGTTGCGCATGCCCAACAGGTGATTCCGGACTGTCCGCCACATGGTTCTGGCACGTCTGAGAGGTGGTTCCGGCATGCCCGGCAGGTCATCCCAGAGAGTCCTCCAAGTGGTTCTGGCATAACACGCAGGTGATTTTGGCGTGTCTGGCAGGTTGTTCCGTTGTGCTTGGCAGGTGGTTCAGGCTTGGCCGGCAGGTGGTTCCAGACTGCCCAGGACGTGTTTCCAGCTTCTCCGGCAGGTGGTTCTGGTACGTCTGAGAGGTGGTTCCGCCATGGCTGGCAGGTGATTCCGGACGGTCCCCCAGGTGGTTCTGGCATAGCCAGCAGTTGATATTGGCCTGTCCGGCAGGTGGTTCCAGCGAGTCGAACAGGTGGCTCCGGCGTGCTCGGCAGGTGGTTCCGGTCTGTCCGGTAGGTGATTCCGGCGTGTCCGGCACGTGCTTCCGGCACGTCTGAGAGGTGGTTCCGGCATGCGCGACAGGTGGTTTCGGAGTGTCCGCCAGGTGGTTCTGGCGTACCCGGCAGGTGATTTTGGCGTGTCCGGCAGGTGTTTCTGGCGAGTCGAGCAGGTGGCTCCGGCATGCTCGGCAGGTGCTTCCGGCGTGCTCGGCAGGTGGTTCCGGCAGGTCCGGCAGGTGTTTGCCGTCTGTCCATGACGTGGTTCCGGCATGCCCGCAAGTTGATTCTGGAGTGTCCACCAAGTGGTTTTGGCGTAGCCGGCATATGATTTTGGCCTGTGAGGCAGGTGGTTCCGGCATGTCTAGCAGGTGGTTCCGGCGAGCTCGGCAGGTGCTTCTGGTCTCTTCGGCACGTGGTTGTGGCACGTCTGAGAGATGGTTCCGGCACACCTGGCAGGTGATTCCGGAGTTCCCGGCATGTGGTTCTTGCGTAGCCGGCAGGTGATTTTGGTGTGTCCAGCAGGTGGTTCCGGCGAGTTCGGCAGGTGGTACCGGTGTGTCCGGAACATGGTTCTGGCACGTCTGAGAGATGGTTCAGGCATGCCCGGCAGGTGATTCCGGAATCTCGGGCATGTGGTTCTGTCACCTCTGAGAGGTGGTTCCGGCATGCCCGGCAGGTGGTTCTGGAGTGTCTGCCGAGTGGTTCTGGCGTAGCAGGCAGGTGATTCTGGCGTGTCCAGCAGGTGGTTCTGGGTAGGGGATCAGGTGGTTCCGGTATACTCGGCAGGTGGTTGCGGCCTGTCTGGCACATGGTTCTGGCACGTCTGAGAGGTGTTGCCGGAATGCCTGGCAGGTGATCCCGGAGAGTCCTCCAAGTGGTTCTGGTGTACCCCGCAGGTGTTTCTGATGTGTCCGTCTGGTGGCTCAGGTGATTCGAGCAGGTGTTTCCGGCGTGCTCGGCAGGTGGTTCCGGCAGGTCGGGCAGGTGTTTGCCGTCTGTCCATGACGTGGTTCCGGCATGCCCGCAAGGTGATTCTGGAGTGTCAACCAAGTGGTTTTGGCGTAGCCGGCATATCATTTTGACCTGTGAGGCAGGTGGTTCCGGCATGTCTAGCAGGTGGTTCCGGCGAGCTCGGCAGGTGCTTCTGGTCTCTGTGGCACGTGGTTGTGGCACGTCTGAGAGATGGTTCCGGCACGCCCGGCAGGTGATTCCGGAGTGTCCGGCATGTGGTTCTGGCACCTCTGAGAGATGGTTCCGGATGCCCGGCAGGTGATTCCTGAGACTCCGGCATGTGGTTCTGGCACCTCTGAGAGGTGGTTCCGGCATGCCCGGCAGGTGGTCCCGGAGTGTCTGCCGAGTGGTTCTGGCGTAGCCCGCACGTGATTCTGGCATGTCCAGCAGGTGGTTCTGGGGAGTGGATCAGGTGGTTCCGGCATACTCGGCAGGTGGTACCGGCGTGTCCGGAACATGGTTCTGGCACATGTGAGAGATGGTTCCGGCATCCCCGGCAGGTGATTCCGGAGTGTTCGCCAAGTGGTTCTGGCGTAGCCGGCAGGTGATTTTGGCGTGTCCAGCAGGTGGTTCTGGGTAGGGGATCAGGTGGTTCCGGTATACTCGGCAGGTGGTTGCGGCCTGTCTGGCACATGGTTCTGGCACGTCTGAGAGGTGTTGCCGGAATGCCTGGCAGGTGATCCCGGAGAGTCCTCCAAGTGGTTCTGGTGTACCCCGCAGGTGTTTCTGATGTGTCCGTCTGGTGGCTCAGGTGATTCGAGCAGGTGTTTCCGGCGTGCTCGGCAGGTGGTTCCGGCAGGTCGGGCAGGTGTTTGCCGTCTGTCCATGACGTGGTTCCGGCATGCCCGCAAGGTGATTCTGGAGTGTCAACCAAGTGGTTTTGGCGTAGCCGGCATATCATTTTGACCTGTGAGGCAGGTGGTTCCGGCATGTCTAGCAGGTGGTTCCGGCGAGCTCGGCAGGTGCTTCTGGTCTCTGTGGCACGTGGTTGTGGCACGTCTGAGAGATGGTTCCGGCACGCCCGGCAGGTGATTCCGGAGTGTCCGGCATGTGGTTCTGGCACCTCTGAGAGATGGTTCCGGATGCCCGGCAGGTGATTCCTGAGACTCCGGCATGTGGTTCTGGCACCTCTGAGAGGTGGTTCCGGCATGCCCGGCAGGTGGTCCCGGAGTGTCTGCCGAGTGGTTCTGGCGTAGCCCGCACGTGATTCTGGCATGTCCAGCAGGTGGTTCTGGGGAGTGGATCAGGTGGTTCCGGCATACTCGGCAGGTGGTACCGGCGTGTCCGGAACATGGTTCTGGCAAGTCTGAGAGGTGGTTCCGGCATGCCCGGCAGGTGATTCCGGAGTGTTCGCCAAGTGGTTCTGGCGTAGCCGGCAGGTGATTTTGCATGTCCGGCGGTGGTTCGGGCGAGTCGAGCCGGCGGTTCCGGCGTGTCCGGCAGGTGGTTCCGGTCTGTCCGGCAGGTGGTTCCGGCAGGTCCGGCAGGTGTTTGCCGTCTGTCCATGACGTGGTTCTGGCATGCCCGCAAGGTGATTCTGGAGTGTCAACCAAGTGGTTTTGGCGTAGCCGGCATATGAATTTGGCCTGTGAGGCAGGTGGTTCCGGCATGTCCAGAAGGTGGTTCCGGCGAGCTCGGCAGGTGCTTCTGGTCTCTTCGGCAAGTGGTTGTGGCACGTCTGAGAGATGGTTCCGGCATGCCGGGCAGGTGGTTCCGGAGTGTCTGCCGAGTGGTTCTGGCACCTCTGAGAGGTGGTTCCGGCATGCCGGGCAGGTGTTTCCGGAGTGTCTGCCGAGTGGTTCTGGCATAGCCGGCAGGTGATTCTGGCGTGTCCAGCAGGTGGTTCTGGGGAGTGGATCAGGTGGTTCCGGCATACTCGGCAGGTGGTACCGGCGTGTCCGGAACATGGTTCTGGCAAGTCTGAGAGGTGGTTCCGGCATGCCCGGAAGGTGATTCCGGAGTGTTCACCAAGTGGTTCTGGCGTACCCGGCAGATGATTTTGGCGTGTCTGGAAGGTGTTTCTTGCAAATCGAGCATGTGGCTCAGGCATGCTCAGCAGGCGCTTCCGGCGTGTCCGGCACGTGGTTCTGGTGTGTCTGAGAGCTGGTTCTGGCATGTCCGGCAGATGATTCCGGAGTGTCCACCAAGTGGCTCTGGCATACCCGGCAGGTGATTTTGGCGTGTCAGGTAGGTGGTTCCGGCGAGTCGAGTAGGTGGTTCCGGCGTGCTCGGCAGGTGGTTCAGGCGGGTCTGGCAGGTGGTTTCGGTCTGTTCGGGGTGTGGTTTCGGCATCTCAGGCACATGGTTCTGGCACGTCTGAGAGGTGGTTCCGGCCGGCCCGACAGGTGTTTCCATGGTGTTCGCCAAGTGGTTCTGGCATAGCTGGCAGGTGATGTTGGCGTGACCGGCAGGTGGTTCCAGCCAGCCCGGCAGGTGATTCCGAAGTGTTCACCAAATGGTTGTGGCGTAGCCGGCAGGTGATTTTGGCGTGTCCAGCAGGTGGTTTTGGCGAGTCGAGCAGGTGGTTCTGGCGTGCTCGGCAGGTGCTTCCGGTGTCATTGGCATGTGGTTCCGGCATGTCTGAGAGGTGGTTCCGCCATGCCCGGCAGGTGATTCCCGAGTGTTCGCCAAGTGGTTCTGCCGTAGCCGGCAGGTGATTTTGCATGTCCGGCAATGGTTCCGGCGAGTCGAGCCGGTGGTTCCGGCGTGTCAGGCAGGTGGTTCCGGTCTGTCCAGCATGTGGGTCTGGGGTGTCCGGCACGAGGTTCTGGCACGTCTGAGAGGTTGTGTCGGCATGCACTTCACGTGATTCCGGCTTGTCCACCAAGCGGTTCTGGTGTAGCGGGCAGGTGATTTTGGCGTGTCCGGCAGGTGGGACCGGTGAGTCAAACAGGTGGTTCTGGCGAGTGTTTCCTGTGTTTCCGGTCTGTCCGGGAGATGGTTCCGGCCTGTCCGGCACGTGCTTCTGGAACTTTGGAGAGGTTGTGCTGGCATGCCCGGCAGGTGATCCTGGAGTGTCCGCCAAGTGTTTCTGGCGTAGCCGGCAGCTGATTTTGGCGTGTCCGGCAGGTGTTTCTGGGGAGTGGATCAGGTGGTTCCGGTATACTCGGCAGGTGGTTGAGGCGTGTCCGGCTCATGGTTCTGCCACGTCTGAGAGGTGGTTCCGGCATGCCTCTCAGGTGATCATGGAGAGTACTCCAAGTGGTTCTGGCGTACCCCGCAGGTGTTTCTGATGTGTCCGGCTGGTGGCTCTGGTGAGTCGAGCAGGTGGTTCCGGCGTGCTCGGCAGGTGGTTCCGGCAGGTCCGGCAGGTGTTTGCCGTCTGTCCATG
This sequence comes from Equus przewalskii, assembly GCF_037783145.1. Classification (NCBI taxonomy): domain Eukaryota; kingdom Metazoa; phylum Chordata; class Mammalia; order Perissodactyla; family Equidae; genus Equus; species Equus przewalskii. Next base: position 25,585 of record NW_027228584.1, on the reverse strand, counting down.
ACGTGGTTCCGGCATGCCCGCAAGTTGATTCTGGAGTGTCCACCAAGTGGTTTTGGCGTAGCCGGCATATGATTTTGGCCTGTGAGGCAGGTGGTTCCAGCATGTCTAGCAGGTGGTTCCGGCGAGCTCGGCACGTGCTTCTGGTCTCTGCGGCACGTGGTTGTGGCACGTCTGAGAGATGGTTCCGGCATGCCCGGCAGGTGATTCCTGAGTCTCCGGCATGTGGTTCTGGCACCTCTGAGAGGTGGTTCCGGCATGCCCGGCAGGTGATTCCTGAGTCTCCGGCATGTGGTTCTGGCACCTCTGAGAGGTGGTTCCGGAATGCCTGACATGTGATTCCGGAGTGTCTGCCGAGTGGCTCTTGCCTAGCCGGCATCTGATTCTGGCGTGTCCAGCAGGTGGTTCTGGGGAGTGGATCAGGTGGTTCCGGCATACTCGGCAGGTGGTACCGGCGTGTCCGGAACATGGTTCTGGCAAGTCTGAGAGGTGGTTCTGGCATGTCCGGCAGATGATTCCGGAGTGTCCACCAAGTGGCTCTGGCATACCCGGCAGGTGATTTTGGCGTGTCAGGTAGGTGGTTCCGGCGAGTCGAGTAGGTGGTTCCGGCGTGCTCGGCAGGTGGTTCAGGCGGGTCTGGCAGGTGGTTTCGGTCTGTTCGGGGTGTGGTTCCGGCATCTCAGGCACATGGTTCTGGCACGTCTGAGAGGTGGTTCCGGCCGGCCCGACAGGTGTTTCCATGGTGTTCGCCAAGTGGTTCTGGCATAGCTGGCAGGTGATGTTGGCGTGACCGGCAGGTGGTTCCAGCCAGCCCGGCAGGTGATTCCGAAGTGTTCACCAAATGGTTGTGGCGTAGCCGGCAGGTGATTTTGGCGTGTCCAGCAGGTGGTTTTGGCGAGTCGAGCAGGTGGTTCTGGCGTGCTCGGCAGGTGCTTCCGGTGTCATTGGCATGTGGTTCCGGCATGTCTGAGAGGTGGTTCCGCCATGCCCGGCAGGTGATTCCCGAGTGTTCGCCAAGTGGTTCTGCCGTAGCCGGCAGGTGATTTTGCATGTCCGGCAATGGTTCCGGCGAGTCGAGCCGGTGGTTCCGGCGTGTCAGGCAGGTGGTTCCGGTCTGTCCAGCATGTGGGTCTGGGGTGTCCGGCACGAGGTTCTGGCACGTCTGAGAGGTTGTGTCGGCATGCACGTCACGTGATTCCGGCTTGTCCACCAAGTGGTTCTGGTGTAGCGGGCAGGTGATTTTGTCGTGTCCGGCAGGTGGGACCCGTGAGTCAAGCAGGTGGTTCCGGCGAGTGTTTCCTGTGTTTCCGGTCTGTCCGGGAGATGGTTCTGGCCTGTCCGGCACGTGCTTCGGGCACTTCGGAGAGGTTGTGCTGGCATGCCCGGCAGGTGATTCTGGAGTGTCCGCCAAGTGGTTCTGGCGTAGCCGGCAGGTCATTTTGGAGTGTCCGGCAGGTGGTTCCGCGGAGTGGATCAGGAACTTCCGGCATTCTCGGCAGGTGCTACCGCCGTCTCCTGCATGTCGCTGTGGCACCTCTGAGAGGTGGTTCCAGCATGCCCGGCAGGGGATTCCGGAGTGTCCGACAAGTGGTTGTGGCGTAGCCGGCTGGTGATTCTGGCGTGTCCGGCAGGTGGTTCTGGCGAGTCAAGCAGGTGGTCCCGGCGTGTCCGGCAGGTGGTTCCGGTCTGTCCTGGAGGTGCTTCCGGAGTGTCTGCCGAGTGGTTCTGGCATATCCGGCAGGTGATTTTGGCGTGTCCAGCAGGTGGTTCTGGGGAGTGGAGCAGGTGGTTCCGGCATACTCGGCAGGTGGTTGCGGCGTGTCCGGCACATGGTTCTGGCACGTCTGAGAGGTGGTTCCGGCATGCCCGGCAGGTGATCCCGGAGTGTCCGACATGTGGTTCTGGCACCTCTGAGAGGTGGTTCCGGAATGCCTGACATGTGATTCCGGAGTGTCTGCCGAGTGGTTCTGGCGTAGCCGGCAGGTGATTTTGGCGTGTCCAGCAGGTGGTTCCGGCGAGCTCGGCAGGTGGTACCGGAGTGTCCGGAACATGGTTCTGGCACATCTGAGAGATGGTTCCGGCATGCCTGGCAGGTGATTCCGGAGTCCCCGGCATGTGGCTCTGGCACCTCTGAGAGGTGGTTCCGGCATGCCTCTCAGGTGATCACGGAGAGTCCTCCAAGTGGTTCTGGCGTACCCCGCAGGTGTTTCTGATGTGTCCGGCTGGTGGCTCTGGTGAGTCGAGCAGGTGGTTCCGGCGTGCTCGGCAGGTGGTTCCGGCAGGTCCGGCAGGTGTTTGCCGTCTGTCCATGACGTGGTTCCGGCATGCCCGCAAGTTGATTCTGGAGTGTCCACCAAGTGGTTTTGGCGTAGCCGGCATATGATTTTGGCCTGTGAGGCAGGTGGTTCCAGCATGTCTAGCAGGTGGTTCCGACGAGCTCGGCACGTGCTTCTGGTCTCTGCGGCACGTGGTTGTGGCACGTCTGAGAGATGGTTCCGGCAAGCCCGGGAGGTGATTCCGGAGTGTCCGGCATGTGGTTCTGGCACCTCTGAGAGCTGGTTCCGGCATGCCCGGCAGGTGATTCCTGAGTCTCCGGCATGTGGTTCTGGCACCTCTGAGAGGTGGTTCCGGCATGCCCGGCAGGTGGTCCCGGAGTGTCTGCCGAGTGGTTCTGGCGTAGCCCGCACGTGATTCTGGCATGTCCAGCAGGTGGTTCTGGGGAGTGGATCAGGTGGTTCCGGCATACTCGGCAGGTGGTACCGGCGTGTCCGGAACATGGTTCTGGCAAGTCTGAGAGGTGGTTCCGGCATGCCCGGCAGGTGATTCCGGAGTGTTCGCCAAGTGGTTCTGGCGTAGCCGGCAGGTGATTTTGCATGTCCGGCGGTGGTTCGGGCGAGTCGAGCCGGCGGTTCCGGCGTGTCCGGCAGGTGGTTCCGGTCTGTCCGGCAGGTGGTTCCGGCAGGTCCGGCAGGTGTTTGCCGTCTGTCCATGACGTGGTTCTGGCATGCCCGCAAGGTGATTCTGGAGTGTCAACCAAGTGGTTTTGGCGTAGCCGGCATATGAATTTGGCCTGTGAGGCAGGTGGTTCCGGCATGTCCAGAAGGTGGTTCCGGCGAGCTCGGCAGGTGCTTCTGGTCTCTTCGGCAAGTGGTTGTGGCACGTCTGAGAGATGGTTCCGGCATGCCGGGCAGGTGGTTCCGGAGTGTCTGCCGAGTGGTTCTGGCACCTCTGAGAGGTGGTTCCGGCATGCCGGGCAGGTGGTTCCGGAGTGTCTGCCGAGTGGTTCTGGCATAGCCGGCAGGTGATTCTGGCGTGTCCAGCAGGTGGTTCTGGGGAGTGGATCAGGTGGTTCCGGCATACTCGGCAGGTGGTACCGGCGTGTCCGGAACATGGTTCTGGCAAGTCTGAGAGGTGGTTCCGGCATGCCCGGAAGGTGATTCCGGAGTGTTCACCAAGTGGTTCTGGCGTACCCGGCAGATGATTTTGGCGTGTCTGGAAGGTGTTTCTTGCAAATCGAGCATGTGGCTCAGGCATGCTCAGCAGGCGCTTCCGGCGTGTCCGGCACGTGGTTCTGATGTGTCTGAGAGCTGGTTCTGGCATGTCCGGCAGATGATTCCGGAGTGTCCACCAAGTGGCTCTGGCATACCCGGCAGGTGATTTTGGCGTGTCAGGTAGGTGGTTCCGGCGAGTCGAGTAGGTGGTTCCGGCGTGCTCGGCAGGTGGTTCAGGCGGGTCTGGCAGGTGGTTTCGGTCTGTTCGGGGTGTGGTTTCGGCATCTCAGGCACATGGTTCTGGCACGTCTGAGAGGTGGTTCCGGCCGGCCCGACAGGTGTTTCCATGGTGTTCGCCAAGTGGTTCTGGCATAGCTGGCAGGTGATGTTGGCGTGACCGGCAGGTGGTTCCAGCCAGCCCGGCAGGTGATTCCGAAGTGTTCACCAAATGGTTGTGGCGTAGCCGGCAGGTGATTTTGGCGTGTCCAGCAGGTGGTTTTGGCGAGTCGAGCAGGTGGTTCTGGCGTGCTCGGCAGGTGCTTCCGGTGTCATTGGCATGTGGTTCCGGCATGTCTGAGAGGTGGTTCCGCCATGCCCGGCAGGTGATTCCCGAGTGTTCGCCAAGTGGTTCTGCCGTAGCCGGCAGGTGATTTTGCATGTCCGGCAATGGTTCCGGCGAGTCGAGCCGGTGGTTCCGGCGTGTCAGGCAGGTGGTTCCGGTCTGTCCAGCATGTGGGTCTGGGGTGTCCGGCACGAGGTTCTGGCACGTCTGAGAGGTTGTGTCGGCATGCACTTCACGTGATTCCGGCTTGTCCACCAAGCGGTTCTGGTGTAGCGGGCAGGTGATTTTGTCGTGTCCGGCAGGTGGGACCGGTGAGTCAAACAGGTGGTTCTGGCGAGTGTTTCCTGTGTTTCCGGTCTGTCCGGGAGATGGTTCCGGCCTGTCCGGCACGTGCTTCGGGCACTTTGGAGAGGTTGTGCTGGCATGCCCGGCAGGTGATCCTGGAGTGTCCGCCAAGTGTTTCTGGCGTAGCCGGCAGCTGATTTTGGCGTGTCCAGCAGGTGGTTTCCGCGAGTCGAGCAGGAGCTTCCGGCGTGCTCGGCAGGTGCTACCGGTGTCATTGGCATGTGGCTGCGGCATGTCTGAGAGGTGGTTCCGCCATGCCCGGCAGGGGATTCCGGAGTGTCCGCCAAGTGGTTCTGGCGTAGCCGGCAGGTGATTCTGGCGTGTCCGGCAGTGGTTCCGGCGAGTCGAGCCGGTGGTCCGGCGTGTCAGGCAGGTGGTTCCGGTCTGTCCAGCAGGTGGGTCCGGGGTGTCCGGCGCGAGGTTCTGGCACGTCTGAGAGGTTGTGTCGGCATGCACGTCACGTGATTCCGGCGTGTCCACCAAGCGGTTCTGGTGGAGCGGGCAGGTGATGTTCCGGCGTGTCCGGCAGGTGGGAGCGGCGAGTCAGACAGGTGGTTCTGGCGAGTGTGTGCGGTGTTTCCGGTCTGTCCCGGGAGATGGTTCCGGCTGTCCGGCACGTGCTTCTGGAACTTCTGGAGAGGTTGTGCTGGCATGCCCGGCAGGTGATCCTGGAGTGTCCGCCGAGTGTTTCTGGCGTAGCCGGCAGCTGATTTTGGCGTGTCCGGCAGGTGTTTCTGGGGAGTGGATCAGGTGGTTCCGGTATGACTCGGCAGGTGGTTGAGGCGTGTCCGGCTCATGGTTCTGCCACGTCTGAGAGGTGGTTCCGGCATGCCTCTCAGGTGATCATGGAGAGTACTCCAAGTGGTTCTGGCGTACCCCGCAGGTGTTTCTGATGTGTCCGGCTGGTGGCTCTGGTGAGTCGAGCAGGTGGTTCCGGCGTGCTCGGCAGGTGGTTCCGGCAGGTCCGGCAGGTGTTTGCCGTCTGTCCATGACGTGGTTCCGGCATGCCCGCAAGTTGATTCTGGAGTGTCCACCAAGTGGTTTTGGCGTAGCCGGCATATGATTTTGGCCTGTGAGGCAGGTGGTTCCAGCATGTCTAGCAGGTGGTTCCGGCGAGCTCGGCACGTGCTTCTGGTCTCTGCGGCACGTGGTTGTGGCACGTCTGAGAGATGGTTCCGGCATGCCCGGCAGGTGATTCCTGAGTCTCGGCATGTGGTTCTGGCACCTCTGAGAGGTGGTTCCGGCATGCCCGGCAGGTGATTCCGGAGTCTCCGGCATGTGGTTCTGGCACCTCTGAGAGGTGGTTCCGGAATGCCTGACATGTGATTCCGGAGTGTCTGCCGAGTGGCTCTTGCCTAGCCGGCAGCTGATTCTGGCGTGTCCAGCAGGTGGTTCTGGGGAGTGGATCAGGTGGTTCCGGCATACTCGGCAGGTGGTACCGGCGTGTCCGGAACATGGTTCTGGCAAGTCTGAGAGGTGGTTCTGGCATGTCCGGCAGATGATTCCGGAGTGTCCACCAAGTGGCTCTGGCAGACCCGGCAGGTGATTTTGGCGTGTCAGGTAGGTGGTTCCGGCGAGTCGAGAGGCGGTTCCGGCGTGCTCGGCAGGTGGTTCAGGCGGGTCTGGCAGGTGGTTTCGGTTGTTCGGGGTGTGGTTCGGCATCTCAGGCATGGTTCTGGCACGTCTGAGAGGTGGTTCGGCCGGCCCGACAGGTGTTTCCATGGTGTTCGCCAAGTGGTTCTGGCATAGCTGGCAGGTGATGTTGGCGTGACCGGCAGGTGGTTCCAGCGAGCCCGGCAGGTGATTCCGAAGTGTTCACCAAATGGTTGTGGCGTAGCTCGGCAGGTGATTTTGGCGTGTCCAGCAGGTGGTTTTGGCGAGTCGAGCAGGTGGTTCTGGCGTGCTCGGCAGGTGCTTCCGGTGTCATTGGCATGTGGTTCCGGCATGTCTGAGAGGTGGTTCCGCCATGCCCGGCAGGTGATTCCCGAGTGTTCGCCAAGTGGTTCTGCCGTAGCCGGCAGGTGATTCTGCATGTCCGGCAATGGTTCGGCGAGTCGAGCCGGTGGTTCCGGCGTGTCAGGCAGGTGGTTCCGGTCTGTCCAGCATGTGGGTCTGGGGTGTCGGCACGAGGTCTGGCACGTCTGAGAGGTTGTGTCGGCATGCACGTCACGTGATTCCGGCTTGTCCACCAAGTGGTTCTGGTGTAGCGGGCAGGTGATTTTGTCGTGTCCGGCAGGTGGGACCCGTGAGTCAAGCAGGTGGTTCGGCGAGTGTTTCCTGTGTTTCCGGTCTGTCCGGGAGATGGTTCTGGCTGTCCGGCACGTGCTTCTGGGCACTTCGGAGAGGTTGTGCTGGCATGCCCGGCAGGTGATTCTGGAGTGTCCGCCAAGTGGTTCTGGCGTAGCCGGCAGGTCATTTTGGAGTGTCGGCAGGTGGTTCCGCGGAGTGGATCAGGAACTTCCGGCATTCTCGGCAGGTGCTACCGCCGTCTCCTGCATGTCGCTGTGGCACCTCTGAGAGGTGGTTCCAGCATGCCCGGCAGGGGATTCCGGAGTGTCCGACAAGTGGTTGTGGCGTAGCCGGCTGGTGATTCTGGCGTGTCCGGCAGGTGGTTCTGGCGAGTCAAGCAGGTGGTCCCGGCGTGTCCGGCAGGTGGTTCCGGTCTGTCCTGGAGGTGCTTCCGGAGTGTCTGCCGAGTGGTTCTGGCATATCCGGCAGGTGATTTTGGCGTGTCCAGCAGGTGGTTCTGGGGAGTGGAGCAGGTGGTTCCGGCATACTCGGCAGGTGGTTGCGGCGGTGCCGGCACATGGTTCTGGCACGTCTGAGAGGTGGTTCCGGCATGCCCGGCAGGTGATCCCGGAGTGTCCGACATGTGGTTCTGGCACCTCTGAGAGGTGGTTCCGGAATGCCTGACATGTGATTCCGGAGTGTCTGCCGAGTGGTTCTGGCGTAGCCGGCAGGTGATTTTGGCGTGTCCAGCAGGTGGTTCCGGCGAGCTCGGCAGGTGGTACCGGAGTGTCCGGAACATGGTTCTGGCACATCTGAGAGAGATGGTTCGGCATGCCTGGAGGTGATTCCGGAGTCCCGGCATGTGGCTCTGGCACCTCTGAGAGGTGGTTCCGGCATGCTCTCAGGTGATCACGGAGTCCTCCAGTGGTCTGGCGTACCCGCAGGTGTTTCTGATGTGTCCGGCTGGTGGCTCTGGTGAGTCGAGCAGGTGGTTCCGGCGTGCTCGGCAGGTGGTTCCGGCAGGTCCGGCAGGTGTTTGCCGTCTGTCCATGACGTGGTTCCGGGATGCCCGCAAGTTGATTCTGGAGTGTCCACCAAGTGGTTTTGGCGTAGCCGGCATATGATTTTGGCTGTGAGGCAGGTGGTTCCAGCATGTCTGAGCAGGTGGTTCCGACGAGCTCGGCACGTGCTTCCGGTCTCTGCGGCACGTGGTTGTGGCACGTCTGAGAGATGGTTCCGGCAAGCCCGGGAGGTGATTCCGGAGTGTCCGGCATGTGGTTCTGGCACCTCTAGAGAGCTGGTTCCGGCATGCCCGGCAGGTGATTCCTGAGTCTCCGGCATGTGGTTCTGGCACCTCTGAGAGGTGGTTCCGGCATGCCCGGCAGGTGGTTCCGGAGTGTCTGCCGAGTGGTTCTGGCGTAGCCCGCACGTGATTCTGGCATGTCCAGCAGGTGGTTCTGGGAGTGGATCAGGTGGTTCCGGCAGTAGCTCGGCAGGTGGTAACCGGCAGTGTCCGGAACATGGTTCTGGCAAGTCTGAGAGGTGGTTCCGGGCATGCCCCGATCGGCAGGTGATTCCGGAGTGTTCGCCAAGTGGTTCTGGCGGTAGCCGGCAGGTGATTTTGCATGTCCGGCGGTGGTTCGGTGCGAGTCGAGCCAGCGGGTTCCGGCGTGTCCGGCAGGTGGTTCCGGTCTGTCCGGCAGGTGGTTCCGGCAGGTCCGGCAGGTGTTTGCCGTCTGTCCATGACGTGGTTCTGGCATGCCCGCAAGGTGATTCTGGAGTGTCGAACCAAGTGGTTTTGGCGTAGCCGGCATATGAATTTGGCCTGTGATCGAGGCAGGTGGTTCCGGCATGTCCAGAAGGTGGTTCCGGCGAGCTCGGCAGGTGCTTCTGGTCTCTTCGGCAAGTGGTTGTGGCACGTCTGAGAGATGGTTCCGGCATGCCGGGCAGGTGGTTCCGCATGTGAGAGTGTGCTGGTCCGAGTGTGGTTCTGGCATAGCCGGCAGGTGATTCTGGCGTGTCCAGCAGGTGGTTCTGGGGAGTGGATCAGGAGGTTCCGGCATACTCGGCAGGTGGTACCGGCGTGTCCGGAACATGGTTCTGGCAAGTCTGAGAGGTGGTTCCGGCATGCCCGGAAGGTGATTCCGGAGTGTTCGACCAAGTGGTTCTGGCGTACCCGGCAGGATGATTTTGGCGTGTCTGGAAGGTGTTTCTTGCAAATAGAGCATGTGGCTCAGGCATGCTCAGCAGGTGCTTCCGGCGGTGTCCGGCACGAGGTTCTGATGTGTCTGAGAGCTGGTTCTGGCATGTCCGGCAGATGATTCCGGAGTGTCCACCAAGTGGTTCTGGCATACCCGGCAGGTGATTTTGGCGTGTCAGGTAGGTGGTTCCGGCGAGTCGAGTAGGTGGTTCCGGCGTGCTCGGCAGGCGGTTCAGGCGGGTCTGGCAGGTGGTTTCGGTCTGTTCGGGGTGTGGTTCGGCATCTCAGGCACATGGTTCTGGCACGTCTGAGAGGTGGTTCCGGCCGGCCCGACAGGTGTTTCCATGGTGTTCGCCAAGTGGTTCTGGCATAGCTGGCAGGTGATGTTGGCGTGACCGGCAGGTGGTTCCAGCCAGCCCGGCAGGTGATTCCGAAGTGTTCACCAAATGGTTGTGGCGTAGCCGGCAGGTGATTTTGGCGTGTCCAGCAGGTGGTTTTGGCGAGTCGAGCAGGTGGTTCTGGCGTGCTCGGCAGGTGCTTCCGGTGTCATTGGCATGTGGTTCCGGCATGTCTGAGAGGTGGTTCCGCCATGCCCGGCAGGTGATTCTCCGAGTGTTCGCCAAGTGGTTCTGCCGTAGCCGGCAGGTGATTTTGCATGTCCGGCAATGGTTCCGGCGAGTCGAGCCGGTGGTTCCGGCGTGTCAGGCAGGTGGTTCCGGTCTGTCCAGCATGTGGGTCTGGGGTGTCCGGCACGAGGTTCTGGCACGTCTGAGAGGTTGTGTCGGCATGCACGTCACGTGATTCGGCTTGTCCACCAAGTGGTTCTGGTGTAGCGGGCAGGTGATTTTGGTCGTGTCCGGCAGGTGGGACCGGTGAGTCAAGCAGGTGGTTCCGGCGAGTGTTTCCTGTGTTTCCGGTCTGTCCGGGAGATGGTTCCGGCTGTCCGGCACGTGCTTCGGGCACTTCGGAGAGGTTGTGCTGGCATGCCCGGCAGGTGATTCTGGAGTGTCCGCCAAGTGGTTCTGGCGTAGCCGGCAGGTGATTTTGGAGTGTCCGGCAGGTGGTTCGCGGAGTGGATCAGGAACTTCCGGCATTCTCGGCAGGTGCTACCGTCGTCTCCTGCATGTCGCTGTGGCACCTCTGAGAGGTGGTTCCAGCATGCCCGGCAGGGGATTCCGGAGTGTCCGACAAGTGGTTGTGGCGTAGCCGGCTGGTGATTCTGGCGTGTCCGGCAGGTGGTTCTGGCGAGTCAAGCAGGTGGTCCCGGCGTGTCCGGCAGGTGGTTCCGGTCTGTCCTGGAGGTGGCTTCCGGAGTGTCTGCCGAGTGGTTCTGGCATAGCCGGCAGGTGATTTTGGCGTGTCCAGCAGGTGGTTCTGGGGAGTGGAGCAGGTGGTTCCGGCATACTCGGCAGGTGGTTGCGGCGTGTCCGGCACATGGTTCTGGCACGTCTGAGAGGTGGTTCCGGCATGCCCGGCAGGTGATCCCGGAGTGTCCGACATGTGGTTCTGGCACCTCTGAGAGGTGGTTCCGGAATGCCTGACATGTGATTCCGGAGTGTCTGCCGAGTGGTTCTGGCGTAGCCGGCAGGTGATTTTGGCGTGTCCAGCAGGTGGTTCGGCGAGCTCGGAGGTGGTCCGGAGTGTCCGAACATGGTCTGGCAATCTGAGGATGGTTGCAGGGCAGGTGATTCCGGAGTCCCCGGCATGTGGCTCTGGCACCTCTGAGAGGTGGTTCCGGCATGCCTCTCAGGTGATCACGGAGAGTCCTCCAAGTGGTTCTGGCGTACCCCGCAGGTGTTTCTGATGTGTCCGGCTGGTGGCTCTGGTGAGTCGAGCAGGTGGTTCCGGCGTGCTCGGCAGGTGGTTCCGGCAGGTCCGGCAGGTGTTTGCCGTCTGTCCATGACGTGGTTCCGGCATGCCCGCAAGTTGATTCTGGAGTGTCCACCAAGTGGTTTTGGCGTAGCCGGCATATGATTTTGGCCTGTGAGGCAGGTGGTTCCAGCATGTCTAGCAGGTGGTTCCGACGAGCTCGGCACGTGCTTCTGGTCTCTGCGGCACGTGGTTGTGGCACGTCTGAGAGATGGTTCCGGCAAGCCCGGGAGGTGATTCCGGAGTGTCCGGCATGTGGTTCTGGCACCTCTGAGAGCTGGTTCCGGCATGCCCGGCAGGTGATTCCTGAGTCTCCGGCATGTGGTTCTGGCACCTCTGAGAGGTGGTTCCGGCATGCCCGGCAGGTGGTCCCGGAGTGTCTGCCGAGTGGTTCTGGCGTAGCCCGCACGTGATTCTGGCATGTCCAGCAGGTGGTTCTGGGGAGTGGATCAGGTGGTTCCGGCATACTCGGCAGGTGGTACCGGCGTGTCCGGAACATGGTTCTGGCAAGTCTGAGAGGTGGTTCCGGCATGCCCGGCAGGTGATTCCGGAGTGTTCGCCAAGTGGTTCTGGCGTAGCCGGCAGGTGATTTTGCATGTCCGGCGGTGGTTCGGGCGAGTCGAGCCAGCGGTTCCGGCGTGTCCGGCAGGTGGTTCCGGTCTGTCCGGCAGGTGGTTCCGGCAGGTCCGGCAGGTGTTTGCCGTCTGTCCATGACGTGGTTCTGGCATGCCCGCAAGGTGATTCTGGAGTGTCAACCAAGTGGTTTTGGCGTAGCCGGCATATGAATTTGGCCTGTGAGGCAGGTGGTTCCGGCATGTCCAGAAGGTGGTTCCGGCGAGCTCGGCAGGTGCTTCTGGTCTCTTCGGCAAGTGGTTGTGGCACGTCTGAGAGATGGTTCCGGCATGCCGGGCAGGTGGTTCCGGAGTGTCTGCCGAGTGGTTCTGGCACCTCTGAGAGGTGGTTCCGGCATGCCGGGCAGGTGGTTCCGGAGTGTCTGCCGAGTGGTTCTGGCATAGCCGGCAGGTGATTCTGGCGTGTCCAGCAGGTGGTTCTGGGGAGTGGATCAGGTGGTTCCGGCATACTCGGCAGGTGGTACCGGCGTGTCCGGAACATGGTTCTGGCAAGTCTGAGAGGTGGTTCCGGCATGCCCGGAAGGTGATTCCGGAGTGTTCACCAAGTGGTTCTGGCGTACCCGGCAGATGATTTTGGCGTGTCTGGAAGGTGTTTCTTGCAAATCGAGCATGTGGCTCAGGCATGCTCAGCAGGCGCTTCCGGCGTGTCCGGCACGTGGTTCTGGTGTGTCTGAGAGCTGGTTCTGGCATGTCCGGCAGATGATTCCGGAGTGTCCACCAAGTGGCTCTGGCATACCCGGCAGGTGATTTTGGCGTGTCAGGTAGGTGGTTCCGGCGAGTCGAGTAGGTGGTTCCGGCGTGCTCGGCAGGTGGTTCAGGCGGGTCTGGCAGGTGGTTTCGGTCTGTTCGGGGTGTGGTTTCGGCATCTCAGGCACATGGTTCTGGCACGTCTGAGAGGTGGTTCCGGCCGGCCCGACAGGTGTTTCCATGGTGTTCGCCAAGTGGTTCTGGCATAGCTGGCAGGTGATGTTGGCGTGACCGGCAGGTGGTTCCAGCCAGCCCGGCAGGTGATTCCGAAGTGTTCACCAAATGGTTGTGGCGTAGCCGGCAGGTGATTTTGGCGTGTCCAGCAGGTGGTTTTGGCGAGTCGAGCAGGTGGTTCTGGCGTGCTCGGCAGGTGCTTCCGGTGTCATTGGCATGTGGTTCCGGCATGTCTGAGAGGTGGTTCCGCCATGCCCGGCAGGTGATTCCCGAGTGTTCGCCAAGTGGTTCTGCCGTAGCCGGCAGGTGATTTTGCATGTCCGGCAATGGTTCCGGCGAGTCGAGCCGGTGGTTCCGGCGTGTCAGGCAGGTGGTTCCGGTCTGTCCAGCATGTGGGTCTGGGGTGTCCGGCACGAGGTTCTGGCACGTCTGAGAGGTTGTGTCGGCATGCACTTCACGTGATTCCGGCTTGTCCACCAAGCGGTTCTGGTGTAGCGGGCAGGTGATTTTGGCGTGTCCGGCAGGTGGGACCGGTGAGTCAAACAGGTGGTTCTGGCGAGTGTTTCCTGTGTTTCCGGTCTGTCCGGGAGATGGTTCCGGCCTGTCCGGCACGTGCTTCTGGCACTTTGGAGAGGTTGTGCTGGCATGCCCGGCAGGTGATCCTGGAGTGTCCGCCAAGTGTTTCTGGCGTAGCCGGCAGCTGATTTTGGCGTGTCCAGCAGGTGGTTTTGGCGAGTCGAGCAGGTGGTTCTGGCGTGCTCGGCAGGTGCTTCCGGTGTCATTGGCATGTGGTTCCGGCATGTCTGAGAGGTGGTTCCGCCATGCCCGGCAGGTGATTCCCGAGTGTTCGCCAAGTGGTTCTGCCGTAGCCGGCAGGTGATTTTGCATGTCCGGCAATGGTTCCGGCGAGTCGAGCCGGTGGTTCCGGCGTGTCAGGCAGGTGGTTCCGGTCTGTCCAGCATGTGGGTCTGGGGTGTCCGGCACGAGGTTCTGGCACGTCTGAGAGGTTGTGTCGGCATGCACGTCACGTGATTCCGGCTTGTCCACCAAGTGGTTCTGGTGTAGCGGGCAGGTGATTTTGTCGTGTCCGGCAGGTGGGACCCGTGAGTCAAGCAGGTGGTTCCGGCGAGTGTTTCCTGTGTTTCCGGTCTGTCCGGGAGATGGTTCTGGCCTGTCCGGCACGTGCTTCGGGCACTTCGGAGAGGTTGTGCTGGCATGCCCGGCAGGTGATTCTGGAGTGTCCGCCAAGTGGTTCTGGCGTAGCCGGCAGGTCATTTTGGAGTGTCCGGCAGGTGGTTCCGCGGAGTGGATCAGGAACTTCCGGCATTCTCGGCAGGTGCTACCGCCGTCTCCTGCATGTCGCTGTGGCACCTCTGAGAGGTGGTTCCAGCATGCCCGGCAGGGGATTCCGGAGTGTCCGACAAGTGGTTGTGGCGTAGCCGGCTGGTGATTCTGGCGTGTCCGGCAGGTGGTTCTGGCGAGTCAAGCAGGTGGTCCCGGCGTGTCCGGCAGGTGGTTCCGGTCTGTCCTGGAGGTGCTTCCGGAGTGTCTGCCGAGTGGTTCTGGCATATCCGGCAGGTGATTTTGGCGTGTCCAGCAGGTGGTTCTGGGGAGTGGAGCAGGTGGTTCCGGCATACTCGGCAGGTGGTTGCGGCGTGTCCGGCACATGGTTCTGGCACGTCTGAGAGGTGGTTCCGGCATGCCCGGCAGGTGATCCCGGAGTGTCCGACATGTGGTTCTGGCACCTCTGAGAGGTGGTTCCGGAATGCCTGACATGTGATTCCGGAGTGTCTGCCGAGTGGTTCTGGCGTAGCCGGCAGGTGATTTTGGCGTGTCCAGCAGGTGGTTCCGGCGAGCTCGGCAGGTGGTACCGGAGTGTCCGGAACATGGTTCTGGCACATCTGAGAGATGGTTCCGGCATGCCTGGCAGGTGATTCCGGAGTCCCCGGCATGTGGCTCTGGCACCTCTGAGAGGTGGTTCCGGCATGCCTCTCAGGTGATCACGGAGAGTCCTCCAAGTGGTTCTGGCGTACCCCGCAGGTGTTTCTGATGTGTCCGGCTGGTGGCTCTGGTGAGTCGAGCAGGTGGTTCCGGCGTGCTCGGCAGGTGGTTCCGGCAGGTCCGGCAGGTGTTTGCCGTCTGTCCATGACGTGGTTCCGGCATGCCCGCAAGTTGATTCTGGAGTGTCCACCAAGTGGTTTTGGCGTAGCCGGCATATGATTTTGGCCTGTGAGGCAGGTGGTTCCAGCATGTCTAGCAGGTGGTTCCGACGAGCTCGGCACGTGCTTCTGGTCTCTGCGGCACGTGGTTGTGGCACGTCTGAGAGATGGTTCCGGCAAGCCCGGGAGGTGATTCCGGAGTGTCCGGCATGTGGTTCTGGCACCTCTGAGAGCTGGTTCCGGCATGCCCGGCAGGTGATTCCTGAGTCTCCGGCATGTGGTTCTGGCACCTCTGAGAGGTGGTTCCGGCATGCCCGGCAGGTGGTCCCGGAGTGTCTGCCGAGTGGTTCTGGCGTAGCCCGCACGTGATTCTGGCATGTCCAGCAGGTGGTTCTGGGGAGTGGATCAGGTGGTTCCGGCATACTCGGCAGGTGGTACCGGCGTGTCCGGAACATGGTTCTGGCAAGTCTGAGAGGTGGTTCCGGCATGCCCGGCAGGTGATTCCGGAGTGTTCGCCAAGTGGTTCTGGCGTAGCCGGCAGGTGATTTTGCATGTCCGGCGGTGGTTCGGGCGAGTCGAGCCGGCGGTTCCGGCGTGTCCGGCAGGTGGTTCCGGTCTGTCCGGCAGGTGGTTCCGGCAGGTCCGGCAGGTGTTTGCCGTCTGTCCATGACGTGGTTCTGGCATGCCCGCAAGGTGATTCTGGAGTGTCAACCAAGTGGTTTTGGCGTAGCCGGCATATGAATTTGGCCTGTGAGGCAGGTGGTTCCGGCATGTCCAGAAGGTGGTTCCGGCGAGCTCGGCAGGTGCTTCTGGTCTCTTCGGCAAGTGGTTGTGGCACGTCTGAGAGATGGTTCCGGCATGCCGGGCAGGTGGTTCCGGAGTGTCTGCCGAGTGGTTCTGGCACCTCTGAGAGGTGGTTCCGGCATGCCGGGCAGGTGGTTCCGGAGTGTCTGCCGAGTGGTTCTGGCATAGCCGGCAGGTGATTCTGGCGTGTCCAGCAGGTGGTTCTGGGGAGTGGATCAGGTGGTTCCGGCATACTCGGCAGGTGGTACCGGCGTGTCCGGAACATGGTTCTGGCAAGTCTGAGAGGTGGTTCCGGCATGCCCGGAAGGTGATTCCGGAGTGTTCACCAAGTGGTTCTGGCGTACCCGGCAGATGATTTTGGCGTGTCTGGAAGGTGTTTCTTGCAAATCGAGCATGTGGCTCAGGCATGCTCAGCAGGCGCTTCCGGCGTGTCCGGCACGTGGTTCTGGTGTGTCTGAGAGCTGGTTCTGGCATGTCCGGCAGATGATTCCGGAGTGTCCACCAAGTGGCTCTGGCATACCCGGCAGGTGATTTTGGCGTGTCAGGTAGGTGGTTCCGGCGAGTCGAGTAGGTGGTTCCGGCGTGCTCGGCAGGTGGTTCAGGCGGGTCTGGCAGGTGGTTTCGGTCTGTTCGGGGTGTGGTTTCGGCATCTCAGGCACATGGTTCTGGCACGTCTGAGAGGTGGTTCCGGCCGGCC
Source organism: Equus przewalskii (assembly GCF_037783145.1). Taxonomy (NCBI): domain Eukaryota; kingdom Metazoa; phylum Chordata; class Mammalia; order Perissodactyla; family Equidae; genus Equus; species Equus przewalskii. Next base: position 9,679 of record NW_027228584.1, on the reverse strand, counting down.
CGACAGGTGTTTCCATGGTGTTCGCCAAGTGGTTCTGGCATAGCTGGCAGGTGATGTTGGCGTGACCGGCAGGTGGTTCCAGCCAGCCCGGCAGGTGATTCCGAAGTGTTCACCAAATGGTTGTGGCGTAGCCGGCAGGTGATTTTGGCGTGTCCAGCAGGTGGTTTTGGCGAGTCGAGCAGGTGGTTCTGGCGTGCTCGGCAGGTGCTTCCGGTGTCATTGGCATGTGGTTCCGGCATGTCTGAGAGGTGGTTCCGCCATGCCCGGCAGGTGATTCCCGAGTGTTCGCCAAGTGGTTCTGCCGTAGCCGGCAGGTGATTTTGCATGTCCGGCAATGGTTCCGGCGAGTCGAGCCGGTGGTTCCGGCGTGTCAGGCAGGTGGTTCCGGTCTGTCCAGCATGTGGGTCTGGGGTGTCCGGCACGAGGTTCTGGCACGTCTGAGAGGTTGTGTCGGCATGCACTTCACGTGATTCCGGCTTGTCCACCAAGCGGTTCTGGTGTAGCGGGCAGGTGATTTTGGCGTGTCCGGCAGGTGGGACCGGTGAGTCAAACAGGTGGTTCTGGCGAGTGTTTCCTGTGTTTCCGGTCTGTCCGGGAGATGGTTCCGGCCTGTCCGGCACGTGCTTCTGGCACTTTGGAGAGGTTGTGCTGGCATGCCCGGCAGGTGATCCTGGAGTGTCCGCCAAGTGTTTCTGGCGTAGCCGGCAGCTGATTTTGGCGTGTCCAGCAGGTGGTTTTGGCGAGTCGAGCAGGTGGTTCTGGCGTGCTCGGCAGGTGCTTCCGGTGTCATTGGCATGTGGTTCCGGCATGTCTGAGAGGTGGTTCCGCCATGCCCGGCAGGTGATTCCCGAGTGTTCGCCAAGTGGTTCTGCCGTAGCCGGCAGGTGATTTTGCATGTCCGGCAATGGTTCCGGCGAGTCGAGCCGGTGGTTCCGGCGTGTCAGGCAGGTGGTTCCGGTCTGTCCAGCATGTGGGTCTGGGGTGTCCGGCACGAGGTTCTGGCACGTCTGAGAGGTTGTGTCGGCATGCACGTCACGTGATTCCGGCTTGTCCACCAAGCGGTTCTGGTGTAGCGGGCAGGTGATTTTGGCGTGTCCGGCAGGTGGGACCGGTGAGTCAAACAGGTGGTTCTGGCGAGTGTTTCCTGTGTTTCCGGTCTGTCCGGGAGATGGTTCCGGCCTGTCCGGCACGTGCTTCTGGAACTTTGGAGAGGTTGTGCTGGCATGCCCGGCAGGTGATCCTGGAGTGTCCGCCAAGTGTTTCTGGCGTAGCCGGCAGCTGATTTTGGCGTGTCCGGCAGGTGTTTCTGGGGAGTGGATCAGGTGGTTCCGGTATACTCGGCAGGTGGTTGAGGCGTGTCCGGCTCATGGTTCTGCCACGTCTGAGAGGTGGTTCCGGCATGCCTCTCAGGTGATCATGGAGAGTACTCCAAGTGGTTCTGGCGTACCCCGCAGGTGTTTCTGATGTGTCCGGCTGGTGGCTCTGGTGAGTCGAGCAGGTGGTTCCGGCGTGCTCGGCAGGTGGTTCCGGCAGGTCCGGCAGGTGTTTGCCGTCTGTCCATGACGTGGTTCCGGCATGCCCGCAAGTTGATTCTGGAGTGTCCACCAAGTGGTTTTGGCGTAGCCGGCATATGATTTTGGCCTGTGAGGCAGGTGGTTCCAGCATGTCTAGCAGGTGGTTCCGGCGAGCTCGGCACGTGCTTCTGGTCTCTGCGGCACGTGGTTGTGGCACGTCTGAGAGATGGTTCCGGCATGCCCGGCAGGTGATTCCTGAGTCTCCGGCATGTGGTTCTGGCACCTCTGAGAGGTGGTTCCGGCATGCCCGGCAGGTGATTCCGGAGTCTCCGGCATGTGGTTCTGGCACCTCTGAGAGGTGGTTCCGTAATGCCTGACATGTGATTCCGGAGTGTCTGCCGAGTGGCTCTTGCCTAGCCGGCAGCTGATTCTGGCGTGTCCAGCAGGTGGTTCTGGGGAGTGGATCAGGTGGTTCCGGCATACTCGGCAGGTGGTACCGGCGTGTCCGGAACATGGTTCTGGCAAGTCTGAGAGGTGGTTCTGGCATGTCCGGCAGATGATTCCGGAGTGTCCACCAAGTGGCTCTGGCATACCCGGCAGGTGATTTTGGCGTGTCAGGTAGGTGGTTCCGGCGAGTCGAGTAGGTGGTTCCGGCGTGCTCGGCAGGTGGTTCAGGCGGGTCTGGCAGGTGGTTTCGGTCTGTTCGGGGTGTGGTTCCGGCATCTCAGGCACATGGTTCTGGCACGTCTGAGAGGTGGTTCCGGCCGGCCCGACAGGTGTTTCCATGGTGTTCGCCAAGTGGTTCTGGCATAGCTGGCAGGTGATGTTGGCGTGACCGGCAGGTGGTTCCAGCCAGCCCGGCAGGTGATTCCGAAGTGTTCACCAAATGGTTGTGGCGTAGCCGGCAGGTGATTTTGGCGTGTCCAGCAGGTGGTTTTGGCGAGTCGAGCAGGTGGTTCTGGCGTGCTCGGCAGGTGCTTCCGGTGTCATTGGCATGTGGTTCCGGCATGTCTGAGAGGTGGTTCCGCCATGCCCGGCAGGTGATTCCCGAGTGTTCGCCAAGTGGTTCTGCCGTAGCCGGCAGGTGATTTTGCATGTCCGGCAATGGTTCCGGCGAGTCGAGCCGGTGGTTCCGGCGTGTCAGGCAGGTGGTTCCGGTCTGTCCAGCATGTGGGTCTGGGGTGTCCGGCACGAGGTTCTGGCACGTCTGAGAGGTTGTGTCGGCATGCACGTCACGTGATTCCGGCTTGTCCACCAAGTGGTTCTGGTGTAGCGGGCAGGTGATTTTGTCGTGTCCGGCAGGTGGGACCCGTGAGTCAAGCAGGTGGTTCCGGCGAGTGTTTCCTGTGTTTCCGGTCTGTCCGGGAGATGGTTCTGGCCTGTCCGGCACGTGCTTCGGGCACTTCGGAGAGGTTGTGCTGGCATGCCCGGCAGGTGATTCTGGAGTGTCCGCCAAGTGGTTCTGGCGTAGCCGGCAGGTCATTTTGGAGTGTCCGGCAGGTGGTTCCGCGGAGTGGGTCAGGAACTTCCGGCATTCTCGGCAGGTGCTACCGCCGTCTCCTGCATGTCGCTGTGGCACCTCTGAGAGGTGGTTCCAGCATGCCCGGCAGGGGATTCCGGAGTGTCCGACAAGTGGTTGTGGCGTAGCCGGCTGGTGATTCTGGCGTGTCCGGCAGGTGGTTCTGGCGAGTCAAGCAGGTGGTCCCGGCGTGTCCGGCAGGTGGTTCCGGTCTGTCCTGGAGGTGCTTCCGGAGTGTCTGCCGAGTGGTTCTGGCATATCCGGCAGGTGATTTTGGCGTGTCCAGCAGGTGGTTCTGGGGAGTGGAGCAGGTGGTTCCGGCATACTCGGCAGGTGGTTGCGGCGTGTCCGGCACATGGTTCTGGCACGTCTGAGAGGTGGTTCCGGCATGCCCGGCAGGTGATCCCGGAGTGTCCGACATGTGGTTCTGGCACCTCTGAGAGGTGGTTCCGGAATGCCTGACATGTGATTCCGGAGTGTCTGCCGAGTGGTTCTGGCGTAGCCGGCAGGTGATTTTGGCGTGTCCAGCAGGTGGTTCCGGCGAGCTCGGCAGGTGGTACCGGAGTGTCCGGAACATGGTTCTGGCACATCTGAGAGATGGTTCCGGCATGCCTGGCAGGTGATTCCGGAGTCCCCGGCATGTGGCTCTGGCACCTCTGAGAGGTGGTTCCGGCATGCCTCTCAGGTGATCACGGAGAGTCCTCCAAGTGGTTCTGGCGTACCCCGCAGGTGTTTCTGATGTGTCCGGCTGGTGGCTCTGGTGAGTCGAGCAGGTGGTTCCGGCGTGCTCGGCAGGTGGTTCCGGCAGGTCCGGCAGGTGTTTGCCGTCTGTCCATGACGTGGTTCCGGCATGCCCGCAAGTTGATTCTGGAGTGTCCACCAAGTGGTTTTGGCGTAGCCGGCATATGATTTTGGCCTGTGAGGCAGGTGGTTCCAGCATGTCTAGCAGGTGGTTCCGACGAGCTCGGCACGTGCTTCTGGTCTCTGCGGCACGTGGTTGTGGCACGTCTGAGAGATGGTTCCGGCAAGCCCGGGAGGTGATTCCGGAGTGTCCGGCATGTGGTTCTGGCACCTCTGAGAGGTGGTTCCGGCATGCCCGGCAGGTGATTCCTGAGTCTCCGGCATGTGGTTCTGGCACCTCTGAGAGGTGGTTCCGGCATGCCCGGCAGGTGGTCCCGGAGTGTCTGCCGAGTGGTTCTGGCGTAGCCCGCACGTGATTCTGGCATGTCCAGCAGGTGGTTCTGGGGAGTGGATCAGGTGGTTCCGGCATACTCGGCAGGTGGTACCGGCGTGTCCGGAACATGGTTCTGGCAAGTCTGAGAGGTGGTTCCGGCATGCCCGGCAGGTGATTCCGGAGTGTTCGCCAAGTGGTTCTGGCGTAGCCGGCAGGTGATTTTGCATGTCCGGCGGTGGTTCGGGCGAGTCGAGCCAGCGGTTCCGGCGTGTCCGGCAGGTGGTTCCGGTCTGTCCGGCAGGTGGTTCCGGCAGGTCCGGCAGGTGTTTGCCGTCTGTCCATGACGTGGTTCTGGCATGCCCGCAAGGTGATTCTGGAGTGTCAACCAAGTGGTTTTGGCGTAGCCGGCATATGAATTTGGCCTGTGAGGCAGGTGGTTCCGGCATGTCCAGAAGGTGGTTCCGGCGAGCTCGGCAGGTGCTTCTGGTCTCTTCGGCAAGTGGTTGTGGCACGTCTGAGAGATGGTTCCGGCATGCCGGGCAGGTGGTTCCGGAGTGTCTGCCGAGTGGTTCTGGCATAGCCGGCAGGTGATTCTGGCGTGTCCAGCAGGTGGTTCTGGGGAGTGGATCAGGAGGTTCCGGCATACTCGGCAGGTGGTACCGGCGTGTCCGGAACATGGTTCTGGCAAGTCTGAGAGGTGGTTCCGGCATGCCCGGAAGGTGATTCCGGAGTGTTCACCAAGTGGTTCTGGCGTACCCGGCAGATGATTTTGGCGTGTCTGGAAGGTGTTTCTTGCAAATAGAGCATGTGGCTCAGGCATGCTCAGCAGGTGCTTCCGGCGTGTCCGGCACGAGGTTCCGATGTGTCTGAGAGCTGGTTCTGGCATGTCCGGCAGATGATTCCGGAGTGTCCACCAAGTGGTTCTGGCATACCCGGCAGGTGATTTTGGCGTGTCAGGTAGGTGGTTCCAGCGAGTCGAACAGGTGGCTCCGGCGTGCTCGGCAGGTGGTTCCGGTCTGTCCGGTAGGGGATTCCGGCGTGTCCGGCACGTGCTTCCGGCACGTCTGAGAGGTGGTTCCGGCATGCGCGACAGGTGGTTTCGGAGTGTCCGTCAGGTGGTTCTGGCGTACCCGGCAGGTGATTTTGGCGTGTCTGGCAGGTGTTTCTGGCGAGTCGAGCAGGTGGCTCCGGCATGCTCGGCAGGTGCTTCCGGCGTCTCCGGCACGTGGTTCTGGTGTGTCTGAGAGCTGGTTCCGGCATGTCCGGCAGATGATTCCGGAGTTTCCGGCAAGTGGTTCTGGCATACCCGGCTGGTGATTTGGGCATGTCAGGTAGGTGGTTCCGCGAGTCGAGCAGGTGGCTCCGGCATGCTCGGCAGGTGCTTCCGGCGTCTCCGGCACTTGGTTCTGCTGTGTCTGAGAGCTGGTTCCGGCATGTCTGGCAGATGATTCCGGAGTGTCCGCCAAGTGGTTCTGGCATACCCAGCAGGTGATTTTGGCGTGTCAGGGAGGTGGTACCGGTGAGTCGAGCAGGTGGTTCCGGCGTGCGCAGCAGGTGGTTCAGGCGGTTCTGGCAGGTGGTATCCGTCTGTTCGGGGTGTGGTTCCAGCATCTCATGGACACGTTTCTGGCACGTCTGAGATGTGGTTCCAGCCGGCCCGACAGGTGTTTCCGCAGTGTCCGCCAAGCGGTTCTGGCATAGTTGGCAGGTGATTTTGGCATGACTGGCAGGTGGTTCCAGCAAGCCTGGCAGGTGATTCCAAAGTGTTCACCAACTGGTTGTGGCGTAGCCGGCAGGTGATTTTTGCGTGATCGGCAGGTGGTTCTGGCGAGTCGAGCAGGTGGTTCCGGCGTGCTCGGCTGGTGCTTCCGGGGTCAATGGCACGGGGTTCTGGCATGTCTGAGAGGTGGTTCCTGCATGCCCGGCAAGTGATTCCGGAGTTTTCGCCAAGTGGTTCTGGCATAGTCGGCAGGTGATTTTGGCATGTCCGGCAGGTGGTTCAGGCGAGTTGAGCAGGTGGTTCCAACGTGCTTGGCAGGTGCTTCCGGCGTCTCCGGCACGTGTTTCTGGCACATCTGACAGGTGGTTCCGGCATGCCCGAAAGGTGATTCCGGTCTGTCCGGTAGGTGGTTCCAGCCTGCACGGCATGTGGTTCTGGTACGTCTCAGTGGTGGTTGCGCATGCCCAACAGATGATTCCGGACTGTCCGCCACATGGTTCTGGCACGTCTGAGAGGTGGTTCCGGCATGCCCGGCAGGTCATGCCAGAGAGTCCTCCAAGTGGTTCTGGCATAACACGCAGGTGATTTTCGCGTGTCATGCAGGTTGTTCCGTTGTGCTTGGCAGGTGGTTCAGGCTTGGCCGGCAGGTGGTTAAAGACTGTCCAGGACGTGTTTCCAGCTTCTCCGGCAGGTGGTTCTGGTACGTCTGAGAGGTGCTTCCGCCATGGCTGGCAGGTGATTCCGACCGTCCCCCAGGTGGTTCTGGCATAGCCAGCATTTGATATTGGCCTGTCCGGCAGGTGCTTCCAGCGAGTCGAACAGGTGGCTCCGACGTGCTCGGCAGGTGGTTCCGGTCTGTCCGGTAGGTGATTCCGGCTTGTCCGGCACGTGCTTCCGGCACATCTGAGAGGTGGTTCCGGCATGCGCGACAGGTGGTTTCGGAGTGTCCGCCAGGTGGTTCTGGCGTACCCGGCAGGTGATTTTGGCGTGTCCGGGAGGTGTTTCTGGCGAGTCGAGCAGGTGGCTCCGGCATGCTCGGCAGGTGCTTCCGGCGTCTCCGGCACGTGGTTCTGGTGTGTCTGAGAGCTGGTTCCGGCATGTCCGGCAGATGATTCCGGAGTGTCCGGCAAGTGGTTCTTGCATACCCGGCTGGTGATTTTGGCGTGTCCGGCAGGTGTTTCTGGCGAGTCGAGCAGGTGGCTCCGGCATGCTCGGCAGGTTGTTCAGACGGGTCTGGCAGGTGTTTTCCGTCTGTTCGGGGTGTGCTTCCAGCATCTCATGCACATGGTTCTGGCCCGTCTGAGATGTGGTTCCGGCCGGCCCCACAGGTGTTTCCACTGTGTCCGCCAAGTAGAACTGGCGTAGTTGGCAGGTGATTTTGGCATGACCGGCAGGTGGTTCCAGCAAGCCCGGCAGGTGATTCCGAAGTGTTCCCCAACTGGTTGTGGCGTAGCCGGCAGGTGATTTTTGCGTGTCCGGCAGGTGGTTCTGGCGAGTCGAGCAGGTGGTTCCGGCGTGCTCGGCAGGTGCTTCCGGGGTCATTGGCACGTGGTTCTGGCATATCTGAGAGGTGGTTCCGGCATGCCCGGCAGGTGATTCCGGAGTGTTCGCCAAGTGTTTCCGGCGTAGCCGGCAGGTGATTTTGCATGTCCAGCGGTCGTTCCGGCGGGTCGAGCCGGTGGTTCCGGCGTGTCCGGCAGGTGGTTCCGGTCTGTCCGGCAGGTGGTTCTGTGGTGCCCGGCACGAGGTTCAGTCTGAGAGGCTGTGCCGGCATGCCCCTCACGTGATTCCGGCTTGTCCCCGAAGTGGTGCTGCTGTAGCGGGCAGGTGATATTGGCGTGTCCGGCAGGTGGTTCAGGCGAGTTGAGCAGGTGGTTGCGACGTGCTCGGCAGGTGCTTCAGGCGTCTCCGGCACGTGTTTCTGGCACATCTGACTGGTGGTTCCGGCATGCCCAAAAGTTGATTCCGGTCTGTCCGGTAGGTGGTTCCGGCGTGCACGGCACGTGGTTCTGGTACGTCTCAGAGGTGGTTGCGTATGCCCAACAGGTGATTCCGGACTGTCCGCCACGTGCTTCTGGCACGTCTGAGAGGTGGTTCCAACATGCCCGGCAGGTCATTTCGGAGAGTCGTCCAAGTGGTTCTGGCGTAGCCCGCAGGTGATTTTGGCGTGTCCGGCAGGTGGTTCCGCCGTGCTCGGCAGGTGGTTCAGGCATGGCCGTCACGTGGTTCCAGTCTGTCCAGGACGTGTTTCCAGCTTCTCCGGCAGGTGGTTCTGGTACGTCTGAGAGGTGGTTCCGCCATGGCTGGCAGGTGATCCCGGACTGTCCCCCAGGAGTTTCTGGAATAGCCAGCAGTTGATATTGGCCTGTCCGGCAGGTGTTTCCAGCGAGTCGAACAGGTGGCTCCGGCGTTCTTGGCAGGTGGTTCCCGTCTGTCCGGTAGGTGTTTCCGGAGTGTCTGGCACGTGCTTCCGGCACGTCTGAGAGGTGGTTCCGGCATGCGCCGCAGGTGATTCCGGAGTGTCCGCCAGGTGGTTCTGGCATACCCGGCAGGTGATTTTGGCGTGTCCGGCAGGTGTTTCTGGCGAGTCGAGCAGGTGGCTCCGGCATGCTCGGCAGGTGCTTCCGGCGTCTCCGGCACTTGGTTCTGGTGTGTCTGAGAGCTGGTTCCGGCATGTCCGGCAGATGATTCCGGAGTGTCCGCCAAGTGGTTCTGGCAGACCCAGCAGGTGATTTTGGCGTGTCAGGGAGGTGCTACCGGTGAGTCGAGCAGGTGGTTCCGGCGTGCTCAGCAGGTGGTTCAGCCGGTTCTGGCAGGTGGTATCCGTCTGTTCGGGGTGTGGTTCCAGCATCTCATGAACACGTTTCTGGCACGTCTGAGATGTGGTTCCAGCCGGCCCGACAGGTGTTTCCGCAGTGTCCGCCAAGCGGTTCTGGCGTAGTTGGCAGGTGATTTTGGCATGACTGGCAGGTGGTTCCAGCAAGCCTGGCAGGTGATTCCAAAGTGTTCACCAACTGGTTCTGGCGTAGCCCGCAGGTGATTTTGGCGTGTCCGGCAGGTGGTTCAGGCGAGTTGATCAGGTGGTTCCAACGTGCTTGGCAGGTGCTTCCGGCGTCTCCGGCACGTGTTTCTGGCACATCTGACAGGTGGTTCCGGCATGCCCGAAAGGTGATTCCGGTCTGTCCGGTAGGTGGTTCCAGCCTGCACGGCATGTGGTTCTGGTACGTCTCAGAGGTGGTTGCGCATGCCCAACAGGTGATTCCGGACTGTCCGCCACATGGTTCTGGCACGTCTGAGAGGTGGTTCCGGCATGCCCGGCAGGTCATCCCAGAGAGTCCTCCAAGTGGTTCTGGCATAACACGCAGGTGATTTTCGCGTGTCATGCAGGTTGTTCCGTTGTGCTTGGCAGGTGGTTCAGGCTTGGCCGGCAGGTGGTTCCAGACTGTCCAGGACGTGTTTCCAGCTTCTCTGGCAGGTGGTTCTGGTACGTCTGAGAGGTGCTTCCGCCATGGCTGGCAGGTGATTCCGGACCGTCCCTCAGGTGGTTCTGGCATAGCCAGCATTTGATATTGGCCTGTCCGGCAGGTGGTTCCAGCGAGTCGAACAGGTGGCTCCGGCATGCTTGGCAGGTGGTTCCGGTCTGTCCGGTAGGTGATTCCGGCGTGTCCGGCACATGCTTCCGGCACGTCTGAGAGGTGGTTCCGGCATGCGCGACAGGTGGTTTCGGAGTGTCCGCCAGCTGGTTCTGGCGT
>NW_027228583.1:0-106895 GCF_037783145.1 Equus przewalskii | reverse complement strand
CATTGCCGGACATCCAAAATCACCTGCCGGCTACGCCAGAACCACTTGGCGAACACTCCGTAATCACCTGCCGGGCATGGCGGAACCACCTCTCACACATGGCGGAACCGCATGCCAATGAAACAGGAAGACGGCGGCCACGCCAGAACCGCCTGCTCGACTCCCCAAAACCACCTGCTGGACACGCCAAAATCACCTTCCGGCTACGCCACAACCATTTGGTGAACACTTTGGAATCGCCTGCCGGGCTGGCTGGAACCACCGGCTGGTCACGCCAACATCACCTTTCAGCTACGCCAGAACCACTTGGCGGACACTCCAGAAACACCTCTCCGGCCTGCCGGAACCACCTCTCAGACGTGCCAGAACCATGTGCCTGAGATGCCGGAACCACTCCCCGAACAGACCGAAACCACCTGCCAGACCCGCCTGAACGCCCTGGCGAGCACGCCTGATCCACCTGCTCAACTAGCCGGAACCACCTTCCTGACACGCCAAAATCACCCACCGGCTACGCCACAACCATTTGGTGAACTCTTCGGAATCACCTGCCAGGCTGGCTCCAGAACCACTCGGCAGACACTCCGGAACCACCTGCCGGGCATGCCGGAACCACCTCTCAGACATGCCGGAACCACATGCCAATGACACCGGAAGCACCTGCCGAGCACGCCAGAACCACCTGATCGACTCGCCAAAACCACCTGCTGGACACGCCAAAATCACCTGCCGGCTACGCCACAACCATTTGGTGAACACTTCGGAATCACCTGCCGGGCTGGCTGGAACCACCTGCTGGTCACGCCAACATCACCTGCCAGCTATGCCAGAACCACTTGGCGGACACCATGGAAACACCTGTCGGGCCGGCCGGAACCACCTCTCAGACGTGCCAGAACCATGAGCCTGAGGTGCCGGAACCACCCCCGAACAGACCGAAACCACCTGCCAGACCCACTGAACCCCCTGGCGAGCACGCCTGATCCACCTGCTCAACTAGCCGGAACCACCTTCGAAAGCCAAAATCACCTGCCAGTTATACCAGAACCACTTGGTGGACACTCCGGAATCATCTGCCGGGCATGCCAGAACCAGCTCTCAGACACACCAGAACCACGTGCCAGAGACGCCGGAAGCACCAGCTGAGCATGCCTGAGCCACCTGCTCGACTCGCAAGAAACACCTGCCAGACATGCCAAAATCACCTGCCGTGTACGCCAGAAACACTTGGCGGACGCTCCGGAATCACCTGTCGGGCGTGCCGGAACCACCTCTCAGACGTGCCAGAACCATGTTGCTGGACACGCCGGTACCACCTGCCGAGTATGCCGGAACCAGCTGATCCACTCCCCAGAACCACCTAGTGGACAAGCCAAAATCAACTGCCGGCTATGCCAGAACCACTCGGCAGACACTCCGGAATCACATGCCAGGCATTCCGGAACCACCTCTCAGAGGTGCCAGAACCACATGCCGGACACTCCGGACTCACCTGTCGGGCATGCCGGAACCACCTGCCGGACATGCCGGAACCACCGGCTCGACTCGCCGGAACCATTGCCGGACATGCAAAATCACCTGCCGGCTACGCCAGAACCACTTGGCGAACACTCCGGAATCACCTGCCGGGCATGGCGGAACCACCTCTCTGACATGCCAGAATCACATACCAATGACACCGGAAGCACCTGCCGAGCACGCCAGAACCACCTGCTCGACTCGCCAAAGCCACCTGCTGGACACGCCAAAATCACCTGCCGGCTACGGCACAACCATTTGGTGAACTCTTCGGAATCACCTGCCGGGCATGCCATAACCATCTCTCAGACGTGCCAGAACCATGTTCCGGACACGCCGGTACCACCTGCCGAGCTCGCCGGAACCACCTGCTGGACACGCCAAAATCACCTGCCGGGTACGCCAGAACCACTCGGTAGACACTCCGGAATCACCTGCCGGGCTGGCTGGAACCACCTGCCGGTCACGGCAATATCACCTGCCAGCTGTGCCAGAACCACTTGGCGGACACCATGGAAACACCTGTCGGGCCGGCCGGAACCACCTCTCAGACGTGCCAGAACCATGTGCCTGAGATGCCGGAACCACTCCCCGAACAGACCGAAACCACCTGCCAGACCCGCCTGAAGCCCCTGGCAAGCACGCCTGCTCCACCTGCTCAACTAGCTGGAACCAACTTCCTGACACGCCAAAATCACCTGCCAGGTATACCAGAACCACTTGGTGGACACTCCGGAATCATCTGCCGGACATGCCAGAACCAGCTCTCAGACACACCAGAACCACGTGCCAGAGACGCCGGAAGCACCAGCTGAGCATGCCTCAGCCACGTGCTCGACTCGCAAGATACACCTGTCGGACATGCCAAAATCACCTGCTGGGTACGCCAGAAACACTTGGCGGACGCTCCGGAATCACCTGTCGGGCGTGCCGGAACCACCTCTCAGACTTGCCAGAACCATGTTCTGGACACGCCGGTACCACCTGCCGAGTATGCCGGAACCAGCTGATCCACTCACCAGAACCACCTAGTGGACACGCCAAAATCAACTGCCGGCTACGCCAGAACCACTCGGCAGACACTCCGGAATCACAGGCCAGGCATTCCGGAACCACCTCTCAGAGGTGCCAGAACCACATGCCGGACACTCCGGAATCACCTGCAGGGCATGCTGGAACCACGTGCTGGAAATGCCGGAACCACCTGCCGGACATTCCGGAACCACCGGCTCGACTCGCCGGAACCATTGCCGGACATGCAAAATCACCTGCCGGCTACGCCAGAACCACTTGGCGAACGCTCCGGTATCACCTGCCGTGCATGCTGGAACCACCTCTCAGAGGTGCCAGAACCCCATGCCGGACACTCCGGAATCACCTGCCGGGCATGCCGGAACCAACTGCCGGACATGCCGGAACCACCGGCTCGACTCGCCGGAACCATTGCCGGACATGCAAAATCACCTGCCGGCTACGCCAGAACCACTTGGCGAACACTCCGGAATCACCTGCCGGTCATGGCGGAACCACCTCTCAGACATGCCGGAACCACATGCCAATGACACCAGATGCACCTGCCGAGCACGCCAGAACCACCTGCTCGACTCGCCAAATTCTCCTACTGGACACGCCAAAACCACCTGCCGGCTACGCCACAACCATTTGGTGAACCCTTCGGAATCACCTGCCGGGCTTGCTGGAACCACCTGCCGGTCACGCCAATATCACCTGCCGGCTACGCCAAAACCACTCGGCAGACACTCCGGAATCACATGCCGGGCATTCCGGAACCACCTCTCACAGGTGCCAGAACCAAATGCTGGACACTCCGGAATCACATGCCGGGCATTCCGGAACCACCTCTCACAGGTGCCAGAACCAAATGCTGGACACTCCGGAATCACCTGCAGGGCATGCTGGAACCACGTGCTGGAAATGCCGGAACCACCTGCCGGACATTCCGGAACCACCGGCTCGACTCGCCGGAACCATTGCCGGACATGCAAAATGACCTGCCGGCTACGCCAGAACCTCTTGGCGAACACTCCGGAATCGCCTGTCGGGTGTGCCGGAACCGCCTCTCAGACTTGCCAGAACCATGTTCCTTACACGCCGGTATCACCTGCCGAGTATGCCGGAAACAACTGATCCACTCCCCAGAACCACCTGCTGGACACGCCAGAATCACCTGCCGACTACGCCAGAACCACTCGGCAGACACTCCGGAACCACCTGCCGGGCATGCCGGAACCACCTCTCAGAGGTGCCAGAACCACTTGCCGAACACTCCAGAATCACCTGCCTGGCATGCCGGAACCACCTCTCAGAGGTGCCAGAACCACATGCCGGACACTCCCGAATCACCTGCCGGGCATGCCGGAACCATCTCTCAGACGTGCCAGAACCATGTTCCGGACACGCTGGGACCAACTGCCGAGCTCGCCGGAACCACCTGCTGGGCACGCCAAAATCACCTGCCACCTACACCAGAACCACACGGCAGACACTCCGGAATCACCTGCCGGGCTGGCTGGAACCACCTGCCGGTCACGGCAATATCACCTGCCAGCTGTGCCAGAACCACTTGGCGGACACCATGGAAACACCTGTCGGGCCGGCCGGAACCACCTCTCAGACGTGCCAGAACCATGTGCCTGAGATGCAGGAACCACTTCCCGAACACACCGAAACAACCTGCCAGACCCGCCTGAAACCCCTGGCGAGCACGCCTGATCCACCTGCTCAACTAGCCGGAACCAACTTCCTGACACGCCAAAATCACCTGCCGGCTACGCCACAACCATTTGGTGAACTCTTCGGAATCACCTGCCGGGCTGGCTCCAGAACCACTCGGCAGACACTCCGGAACCACCTGCCGGGCATGCCGGAACCACCTCTGAGACATGCCGGAACCACATGCCAATGACACCGGAAGCACCTGCCAAGCACGCCAGAACCACCTGCTCGACTCGCCAAAACCACCTGCTGGACACGCCAAAATCACCTGCCGGCTACGCCACAACCATTTGGTGAACTCTTCGGAATCACCTGCCGGGCTTGCTGGAACCACCTGCCGGTCACGCCAATATCACCTGCCAGCTATGCCAGAACCACTTGGCGGACACCATGGAAACACCTGTCGGGCCGGCCGGAACCACCTCTCAGACGTGCCAGAACCATGAGCCTGAGATGCCGGAACCACTCCCCGAACAGACCGAAACCCCCTGCCAGAACCACCTGAACCCCATGGCAAGCGCGCCTGATCCACCTGCTCAACTAGCCGGTACCAACTTCCTGACACGCCAAAATCACCTGCCAGGTATACAAGAACCACTTGGTGGACACTCCGGAATCATCTGCCGGACATGCCAGAACCAGCTCTCAGACACACCAGAACCACGTGCCAGAGACGCCGGAAGCACCAGCTGAGCATGCCTGAGCCACCTGCTCGACTCTCAAGATACACCTGTCGGACATGCCAAAATCACCTGCCGGGTTCGCCAGAAACACTTGGCGGACGCTCCAGAATCACCTGTCGGGTGTGCCGGAACCACCTCTCAGACTTGCCAGAACCATGTTCTGGACACGCCGGTACCACCTGCCGAGTATGCCGGAACCAGCTGATCCACTCCCCAGAACCACCTATTGGACACGCCAAAATCAACTGCCGGCTACGCAAGAACCGCTCGGCAGACGCTCCGGAATCACAGGCCAGGCATTCCGGAACCACCTCTCAGAAGTGCCAGAACCAAATGCCGGACTCTCCGGTATCACCTGCCGGGCATGCCGGAACCACCTCTCAGAGGTGCCAGAACCACATGCCGGACAATCCGGAATAACCTGCAGGGCATGCTTGAACCACGTGCTGGACATGCCGGAACCACCTGCCGGACATGCCGGAATCAAATGCCGGACATTCCGGAACCACCGGCTCGACTCGCCGGAACCATTGCCGGACATGCAAAATCACCTGCCGTCTACGCCAGAACCACTTGGCGAACACTCCGGAATCACCTGCCGGGCATGCAAAATGACCTGCCTCTCAGACATGCCGGAACCACATGCCAATGACTCCGGAAGCACCTGCCGAGCACGCCAGAACCACCTGCTCGACTCGCCAAAACCAACTGCTGGACACTCCAAAATCACCTGCCGGCTACGCCACAACCATTTGGTGAAATCTTCGGAATCACCTGCCGGGCAGTCTGGAACCACCTGCCGGTCACGCCAACATCACCTGCCAGCTATGCCAGAACCACTTGGCGGACACCATGGAAACACATGTCGGGCCGGCCGGAACCACCTATCAGACGTGCCAGAACCATGTGCCTGAGATGCCGGAACCACACCCCGAAGAGACCGAAACAACCTGCCCGACCCGCCTGAACCACCTGCCGAGCACGCTGGAACCACCTACTCGACTCGCTGGAACCACCTACCTGACACGCTAAAATCACTTGCCGGGTATGCCACAACCACTTGGTGGACACTCCGGAAAAATCTGCCGGACATGCCAGAACCAGCTCTCAGACACACCAGAACCACGTGACAGGCACGCCGGAAGCACCTGCTGAGCATGCCTGAGCCAAATGCTCGACTTGCAAGAAACACCTGCCAGACACGCCAAAATCACCTGCCTGGTACGCCAGAACAACGTGGCGGACACTCCGGAATAACCTGTCGGGCATGCCGGAACCAACTCTCAGACGTGCCAGAACCTCGTGCCGGTCACGCCAGAACCACCTGCCGGACAGACCGGAAACTCTTGCTGGACACGCCGGAACCACCGGCTCTACTCGCCGGAACCACCGCCGGACATGCAAAATGACCTGCCGGCTACGCCAGAACCACTTGGCGAACACTCCGGAATCACCTGTCGGGCATGCCGGAACCACCTCTCAGACTTGCCAGAACCAAGTTCCGGACACGCCGGTACCACCTGCCGAGTATGCCGGAACCACCTGATCCACTCCCCAAAACCACCTGCTGGATACGCCAGAATCACCTGCCGGCTACGCCAGAACCACTCGGCACACACTCCATAACCAACTGCCGGGCATGCCGGAACCACCTCTCAGAGGTGCCAGAACCACATGCCGGACACTCTGGAATCACCTGTCGGGCATGCCGGAACCACCTGCCGGACATGCCGGAACCGCCTACTCGACTCGCCGGAACCACCTACCTGACACGCTAAAATCACCTGCCGGGTATGCCACAACCACTTGGTGGACACTCCGGAATCATCTGCCGGACATGCCAGAACCAGCTCTCAGACACACCAGAACCACGTGCCAGACACGCCGGAAGCACCAGCTGAGCATGCCTGAGCCAAATGCTCGACTTGCAAGAAACACCTGCCTGACACGCCAAAATCACCTGCCGGGTACGCCAGAACCACGTGGCGGACACTCCGGAATCACCTGTCGGGCATGCCGGAACCAACTCTCAGACGTGCCAGAACCTCGTGCCGGTCACGCCAGAACCACTTGATGGACAGACCGGAAACACCTGCTGGATACGCTGCAACCACCGGCTCGACTCGCCGGAACCACTGCCGGACATGCAAAATGACCTGCCAGCTATGCCAGAACCACTTGGCGAACACTCCGGAATCACCTGTCGGGCCTGCCGGAACCACCTCTCAGACTTGCCAGAACCATGTTCCGGACACGCCGGTACCACCTGCCGAGTATGCCGGAACCACCTGATCCACTCCCCAGAACCACCTGCTGGATACGCCAGAATCACCTGCCGGCTACTCCAGAACCACTTGGCAGACACTCCGTAACCAACTGCCGGGCATGCCGGAAGCACCTCTCAGAGGTGCCAGAACCACATGCCGGACACTCCGGAATCACCTGCCGGGCATGCCGGAACCACCTGCCGGACATGCCGGAACCACCGGCTCGACTCACGGGAACCATTGCCGGACATGCAAAATCAGCTGCCGGCTACGCCAGAACCACTCGGCTGACACTCCGGAATCACATGCCGGGCATGGCGGAACCACCTCTCAGACATGCCGGAACCACATGCCAATGACACCGGAAGCACCTGCCGAGCACGCCAGAACAACCTCCTCGACTCGCCAAAACCACCTGCTGGACACGCCAAAATCACCTGCCGGCTACGCCAGAACCACTCGGCTGACACTCCGGAATCACATGCCAGGCATTCCTGAACCACCTCTCAGAGGTGCCAGAACCAAATGCCGGAGACTCCGGTATCACCTGCCGGGCATGCCGGAACCACCTCTCAGAGGTGCCAGAACCACATGCCGGACACTCCGGAATCACCTGCAGGGCATGCCGGAACCACCTCCCGGACATGCCGGAACCACCGGGTCGACTCGCCGGAAACATTGCCGGACATGCAAAATAACCTGCCGGCTACGCCAGAACCACTTGGGGAACACTCCGGAATCACCTGCCGGGCATGGCGGAACCACATGCCAATGACACCGGAAGCACCTGCCAAGCACGCAAGACCCACCTGCTCGACTCGCAAAAACCACCTGCTGGACACGCCAAAATCACCTGCCGGCTACGCCACAACCATTTGGTGAACTCTTCGGAATCACCTGCTGGGCTTGCTGGAACCACCTGCCGGTCACGCCAACATCACCTGCCAGCTATTCCAGAACCACTTGGCGGACACCATGGAAACACCCGTCGGGCCGGCCGGAACCACCTCTCAGACGTGCCAGAACCATGAGCCTGAGATGCCGGAACCACTCCCCGAACAGACCGAAACCACCTGCCAGACCCACCTGAACCCCCTGGCGAGCACGCCTGATCCACCTGCTCAACTAGCCGGAACCACCTTCCTGACACGCCAAAATCACCTGCCAGGTATACAAGAACCACTTGGTGGACACTCCGGAATCATCTGCCGCAGATGCCAGAACCAGCTCTCAGACACACCAGAACCACGTGCCAGAGACGCCGGAAGCACCAGCTGAGCATGCCTCAGCCACCTGCTCGACTCGCAAGATACACCTGTCGAACAGGGGAAAATCACCTGCCGGGTACGCCAGAAACACTTGGCGGACGCTCCGGAATCACCTGTAGGGCGTGCCGGAACCACCTCTCAGACTTGCCAGAACCATGTTCTGGACACGCCGGTACCACCTGCTGAGTATGCCGGAAGCAGCTGATCCACTCCCCAGAACCACCTAGTGGACAAGCCAAAATCATCTGCCGGCTACGCCAGAACCATTCGGCAGACACTCCGGAATCACAGGCCAGGCATTCCGGAACCACCTCTCAGAGGTGCCAGAACCAAATGCCGGACACTCCGGAATCACCTGCCGGGCATGCCGGAAACACCTGCTGGACATGCAGGAATCACCTGCCGGACATGCCTGAACCACCGGCTCGACTCGCCGGAACCATTGCCGGAGATGCATAATCACCTGCCGGCTACGCCAGAACCACTTGGCGAACACTCCGGAATCACCTGCCGGGCATGCAAAATGACCTGCCTCTCAGACATGCCGGAACCACATGCCAATGACTCTGGAAGCACCTGCCGAGCACGCCAGAACCACCTGCTCGACTCGCCAAAACCAACTGCTGGACACTCCAAAATCACCTGCCGGCTACGCCACAACCATTTGGTGAAATCTTCGGAATCACCTGCCGGGCAGTCTGGAACCACCTGCCGGTCACGCCAACATCACCTGCCAGCTATGCCAGAACCACTTGGCGGACACCATGGAAACACATGTCGGGCCGGCCGGAACCACCTATCAGACGTGCCAGAACCATGTGCCTGAGATGCCGGAACCACACCCCGAACAGACCGAAACCACCTGCCCGACCCGCCTGAACCACCTGCCGAGCACGCTGGAACCACCTACTCGACTCGCTGGAACCACCTACCTGACACGCTATAATCACTTGCCGGGTATGCCACAACCACTTGGTGGACACTCCGGAAAAATCTGCCGGACATGCCAGAACCAGCTCTCAGACACACCAGAACCACGTGACAGGCACGCCGGAAGCACCTGCTGAGCATGCCTGAGCCAAATGCTCGACTTGCAAGAAACACCTGCCAGACACGCCAAAATCACCTGCCTGGTACGCCAGAACAACGTGGCGGACACTCCGGAATCACCTGTCGGGCATGCCGGAACCAACTCTCAGACGTGCCAGAACCTCGTGCCGGTCACGCCAGAACCACCTGCCGGACAGACCGGAAACACTTGCTGGACACGCCGGAACCACCGGCTCTACTCGCCGGAACCACCGCCGGACATGCAAAATGACCTGCCGGCTACGCCAGAACCACTTGGCGAACACTCCGGAATCACCTGTCGGGCATGCCGGAACCACCTCTCAGACTTGCCAGAACCAAGTTCCGGACACGCCGGTACAACCTGCCGAGTATGCCGGAACCACCTGATCCACTCCCCAAAATCACCTGCTGGATACGCCAGAATCACCTGCCGGCTACGCCAGAACCACTCGGCACACACTCCATAACCAACTGCCGGGCATGCCGGAACCACCTCTCAGAGGTGCCAGAACCACATGACGGACACTCCGGAATCACCTGCCGGGCATGCCGGAACCATCTCTCAGACGTGCCAGAACCATGTCCCGGACATGCCGGAACCACCTGCCGAGCTCGCCGGAACCACCTGCTGGACACGCCAAAATCACCTGCCGGCTACGCCAAAACCACTCGGCAGACACTCCGGAATCACATGCCGGGCATTCCGGAACCACCTCTCACAGGTGCCAGAACCAAATGCTGGACACTCCGGTATCACCTGCCGGGCATGCCGGAGCCACCTCTCAGAGGTGCCAGAACCACATGCGGGAGACTCCGGAATCACCTGCCGGGCATGCCGGAACCACCTGCTGGACATGCCGGAACCACCGGCTCGACTAGCCGTAACCATTGCCAGACATGCAAAATAACCTGCCGGCTACGCAAGAACCACTTGGCGAACACTCCGGAATCACCTGCCGGGCATGGCGGAACCACCTCTCAGACATGCCGGAACCACATGCCAATGACAACGGAAGCACCTGCCGAGCACGCCAGAACCACCTGCTCGACTCGCCAAAACCACCTGCTGGACATGCCAAAATCACCTTCCGGCTACGCCACAACCATTTGGTGAACACTTCGGAATCACCTGCCGGGCTGGCTGTAACCACCTGCCGGTCACGCAAACATCACCTGCCAGCTATGCCAGAACCACTTGGCGGACACCATGGAAACACCTGTCGGGCCGGCCGGAACCACCTCTCAGACGTGCCAGAACCATGTGCCTGAGATGCCGGAACCACACCCCGAAGAGACCGAAACAACCTGCCCGACCCGCCTGAACCACCTGCCGAGCACGCTGGAACCACCTACTCGACTCGCTGGAACCACCTACCTGACACGCTAAAATCACTTGCCGGGTATGCCACAACCACTTGGTGGACACTCCGGAAAAATCTGCCGGACATGCCAGAACCAGCTCTCAGACACACCAGAACCACGTGACAGGCACGCCGGAAGCACCTGCTGAGCATGCCTGAGCCAAATGCTCGACTTGCAAGAAACACCTGCCAGACACGCCAAAATCACCTGCCTGGTACGCCAGAACAACGTGGCGGACACTCCGGAATAACCTGTCGGGCATGCCGGAACCAACTCTCAGACGTGCCAGAACCTCGTGCCGGTCACGCCAGAACCACCTGCCGGACAGACCGGAAACTCTTGCTGGACACGCCGGAACCACCGGCTCTACTCGCCGGAACCACCGCCGGACATGCAAAATGACCTGCCGGCTACGCCAGAACCACTTGGCGAACACTCCGGAATCACCTGTCGGGCATGCCGGAACCACCTCTCAGACTTGCCAGAACCAAGTTCCGGACACGCCGGTACCACCTGCCGAGTATGCCGGAACCACCTGATCCACTCCCCAAAACCACCTGCTGGATACGCCAGAATCACCTGCCGGCTACGCCAGAACCACTCGGCACACACTCCATAACCAACTGCCGGGCATGCCGGAACCACCTCTCAGAGGTGCCAGAACCACATGCCGGACACTCTGGAATCACCTGTCGGGCATGCCGGAACCACCTGCCGGACATGCCGGAACCGCCTACTCGACTCGCCGGAACCACCTACCTGACACGCTAAAATCACCTGCCGGGTATGCCACAACCACTTGGTGGACACTCCGGAATCATCTGCCGGACATGCCAGAACCAGCTCTCAGACACACCAGAACCACGTGCCAGACACGCCGGAAGCACCAGCTGAGCATGCCTGAGCCAAATGCTCGACTTGCAAGAAACACCTGCCTGACACGCCAAAATCACCTGCCGGGTACGCCAGAACCACGTGGCGGACACTCCGGAATCACCTGTCGGGCATGCCGGAACCAACTCTCAGACGTGCCAGAACCTCGTGCCGGTCACGCCAGAACCACTTGATGGACAGACCGGAAACACCTGCTGGATACGCTGCAACCACCGGCTCGACTCGCCGGAACCACTGCCGGACATGCAAAATGACCTGCCAGCTATGCCAGAACCACTTGGCGAACACTCCGGAATCACCTGTCGGGCCTGCCGGAACCACCTCTCAGACTTGCCAGAACCATGTTCCGGACACGCCGGTACCACCTGCCGAGTATGCCGGAACCACCTGATCCACTCCCCAGAACCACCTGCTGGATACGCCAGAATCACCTGCCGGCTACTCCAGAACCACTTGGCAGACACTCCGTAACCAACTGCCGGGCATGCCGGAAGCACCTCTCAGAGGTGCCAGAACCACATGCCGGACACTCCGGAATCACCTGCCGGGCATGCCGGAACCACCTGCCGGACATGCCGGAACCACCGGCTCGACTCACGGGAACCATTGCCGGACATGCAAAATCAGCTGCCGGCTACGCCAGAACCACTCGGCTGACACTCCGGAATCACATGCCGGGCATGGCGGAACCACCTCTCAGACATGCCGGAACCACATGCCAATGACACCGGAAGCACCTGCCGAGCACGCCAGAACAACCTCCTCGACTCGCCAAAACCACCTGCTGGACACGCCAAAATCACCTGCCGGCTACGCCAGAACCACTCGGCTGACACTCCGGAATCACATGCCAGGCATTCCTGAACCACCTCTCAGAGGTGCCAGAACCAAATGCCGGAGACTCCGGTATCACCTGCCGGGCATGCCGGAACCACCTCTCAGAGGTGCCAGAACCACATGCCGGACACTCCGGAATCACCTGCAGGGCATGCCGGAACCACCTCCCGGACATGCCGGAACCACCGGGTCGACTCGCCGGAAACATTGCCGGACATGCAAAATAACCTGCCGGCTACGCCAGAACCACTTGGGGAACACTCCGGAATCACCTGCCGGGCATGGCGGAACCACATGCCAATGACACCGGAAGCACCTGCCAAGCACGCAAGACCCACCTGCTCGACTCGCAAAAACCACCTGCTGGACACGCCAAAATCACCTGCCGGCTACGCCACAACCATTTGGTGAACTCTTCGGAATCACCTGCTGGGCTTGCTGGAACCACCTGCCGGTCACGCCAACATCACCTGCCAGCTATTCCAGAACCACTTGGCGGACACCATGGAAACACCCGTCGGGCCGGCCGGAACCACCTCTCAGACGTGCCAGAACCATGAGCCTGAGATGCCGGAACCACTCCCCGAACAGACCGAAACCACCTGCCAGACCCACCTGAACCCCCTGGCGAGCACGCCTGATCCACCTGCTCAACTAGCCGGAACCACCTTCCTGACACGCCAAAATCACCTGCCAGGTATACAAGAACCACTTGGTGGACACTCCGGAATCATCTGCCGCAGATGCCAGAACCAGCTCTCAGACACACCAGAACCACGTGCCAGAGACGCCGGAAGCACCAGCTGAGCATGCCTCAGCCACCTGCTCGACTCGCAAGATACACCTGTCGAACAGGGGAAAATCACCTGCCGGGTACGCCAGAAACACTTGGCGGACGCTCCGGAATCACCTGTAGGGCGTGCCGGAACCACCTCTCAGACTTGCCAGAACCATGTTCTGGACACGCCGGTACCACCTGCTGAGTATGCCGGAAGCAGCTGATCCACTCCCCAGAACCACCTAGTGGACAAGCCAAAATCATCTGCCGGCTACGCCAGAACCATTCGGCAGACACTCCGGAATCACAGGCCAGGCATTCCGGAACCACCTCTCAGAGGTGCCAGAACCAAATGCCGGACACTCCGGAATCACCTGCCGGGCATGCCGGAAACACCTGCTGGACATGCAGGAATCACCTGCCGGACATGCCTGAACCACCGGCTCGACTCGCCGGAACCATTGCCGGAGATGCATAATCACCTGCCGGCTACGCCAGAACCACTTGGCGAACACTCCGGAATCACCTGCCGGGCATGCAAAATGACCTGCCTCTCAGACATGCCGGAACCACATGCCAATGACTCTGGAAGCACCTGCCGAGCACGCCAGAACCACCTGCTCGACTCGCCAAAACCAACTGCTGGACACTCCAAAATCACCTGCCGGCTACGCCACAACCATTTGGTGAAATCTTCGGAATCACCTGCCGGGCAGTCTGGAACCACCTGCCGGTCACGCCAACATCACCTGCCAGCTATGCCAGAACCACTTGGCGGACACCATGGAAACACATGTCGGGCCGGCCGGAACCACCTATCAGACGTGCCAGAACCATGTGCCTGAGATGCCGGAACCACACCCCGAACAGACCGAAACCACCTGCCCGACCCGCCTGAACCACCTGCCGAGCACGCTGGAACCACCTACTCGACTCGCTGGAACCACCTACCTGACACGCTATAATCACTTGCCGGGTATGCCACAACCACTTGGTGGACACTCCGGAAAAATCTGCCGGACATGCCAGAACCAGCTCTCAGACACACCAGAACCACGTGACAGGCACGCCGGAAGCACCTGCTGAGCATGCCTGAGCCAAATGCTCGACTTGCAAGAAACACCTGCCAGACACGCCAAAATCACCTGCCTGGTACGCCAGAACAACGTGGCGGACACTCCGGAATCACCTGTCGGGCATGCCGGAACCAACTCTCAGACGTGCCAGAACCTCGTGCCGGTCACGCCAGAACCACCTGCCGGACAGACCGGAAACACTTGCTGGACACGCCGGAACCACCGGCTCTACTCGCCGGAACCACCGCCGGACATGCAAAATGACCTGCCGGCTACGCCAGAACCACTTGGCGAACACTCCGGAATCACCTGTCGGGCATGCCGGAACCACCTCTCAGACTTGCCAGAACCAAGTTCCGGACACGCCGGTACAACCTGCCGAGTATGCCGGAACCACCTGATCCACTCCCCAAAATCACCTGCTGGATACGCCAGAATCACCTGCCGGCTACGCCAGAACCACTCGGCACACACTCCATAACCAACTGCCGGGCATGCCGGAACCACCTCTCAGAGGTGCCAGAACCACATGACGGACACTCCGGAATCACCTGCCGGGCATGCCGGAACCATCTCTCAGACGTGCCAGAACCATGTCCCGGACATGCCGGAACCACCTGCCGAGCTCGCCGGAACCACCTGCTGGACACGCCAAAATCACCTGCCGGCTACGCCAAAACCACTCGGCAGACACTCCGGAATCACATGCCGGGCATTCCGGAACCACCTCTCACAGGTGCCAGAACCAAATGCTGGACACTCCGGTATCACCTGCCGGGCATGCCGGAGCCACCTCTCAGAGGTGCCAGAACCACATGCCGGAGACTCCGGAATCACCTGCCGGGCATGCCGGAACCACCTGCTGGACATGCCGGAACCACCGGCTCGACTAGCCGTAACCATTGCCAGACATGCAAAATAACCTGCCGGCTACGCCAGAACCACTTGGCGAACACTCCGGAATCACCTGCCGGGCATGGCGGAACCACCTCTCAGACATGCCGGAACCACATGCCAATGACAACGGAAGCACCTGCCGAGCACGCCAGAACCACCTGCTCGACTCGCCAAAACCACCTGCTGGACATGCCAAAATCACCTTCCGGCTACGCCACAACCATTTGGTGAACACTTCGGAATCACCTGCCGGGCTGGCTGTAACCACCTGCCGGTCACGCAAACATCACCTGCCAGCTATGCCAGAACCACTTGGCGGACACCATGGAAACACCTGTCGGGCCGGCCGGAACCACCTCTCAGACGTGCCAGAACCATGTGCCTGAGATGCCGGAACCACACCCCGAACAGACGAAACCACCTGCCAGACCCGCCTGAACCACCTGCCGAGCACGCCGGAACCACCTACTCGACTCGCTGGAACCACCTACCTGACACGCTAAAATCACCTGCCAGGTATGCCACAACCACTTGGTGGACACTCCGGAATCATCTGCCGGACATGCCAGAACCAGCTCTCAGACTCACCAGAACCGCGTGCCAGACACGCCGGAAGCACCTGCTGAGCATGCCTGAGCCAAATGCTCGACTTGCAAGAAACACCTGCCAGACACGCCAAAATCACCTGCCGGGTACGCCAGAACCACGTTGCGGACACTCCGGAATCACCTGTCGGGCATGCCGGAACCAACTCTCAGACGTGCCAGAACCTCGTGCCGGTCACGCCAGAACCACCTGCCGGACACGCCGGAACCAGCGGCTCGACTCGCCGGAACCACCGCCAGACATGCAAAATGACCTGCCGGCTACGCCAGAACCTCTTGGCGAACACTCCGGAATCACCTGTCGGGCATGCCGGAACCGCCTCTCAGACTTGCCAGAACCATGTTCCTTACACGCCGGTACCACCTGCCGAGTATGCCGGAACCAACTGATCCACTCCCCAGAACCACCTGCTGGACACGCCAGAATCACCTGCCGACTACGCCAGAACCACTCGGCAGACACTCCGGAACCACCTGCCGGGCATGCCGGAACCACCTCTCAGAGGTTCCAGAACCACTTGCCGAACACTCCAGAATCACCTGCCTGGCATGCCGGAACCACCTCTCAGAGGTGCCAGAACCATGTTCCGGACACGCTGGGACCAACTGCCGAGCTCGCCGGAACCACCTGCTGGACACGCCAAAATCACCTGCCACCTACACCAGAACCACACGGCAGACACTCCGGAATCACCTGCCGGGCTGGCTGGAACCACCTGCCGGTCACAGCAATATCACCTGCCACCTGTGCCAGAACCACTTGGCGGACACCATGGAAACACCTGTCGGGCCGGCCGGAACCACCTCTCAGACGTGCCAGAACCATGTGCCTGAGATGCAGGAACCACTTGCCGAACACACCGAAACAACCTGCCAGACCCGCCTGAACCCCCTGGCGAGCACGCCTGATCCACCTGCTCAACTAGCCGGAACCAACTTCCTGACACGCCAAAATCACCTGCCGGCTACGCCACAACCATTTGGTGAACTCTTCGGAATCACCTGCCGGGCTGGCTCCAGAACCACTCGGCAGACACTCCGGAACCACCTGCCGGGCATGCCGGAACCACCTCTGAGACATGCCGGAACCACATGCCAATGACACCGGAAGCACCTGCCAAGCACGCCAGAACCACCTGCTTGACTCGCCAAAACCACCTGCTGGACACGCCAAAATCACCTGCCGGCTACGCCACAACCATTTGGTGAACTCTTCGGAATCACCTGCCGGGCTTGCTGGAACCACCTGCCGGTCACGCCAATATCACCTGCCAGCTATGCCAGAATCACTTGGCGGACACCATGGAAACACCTGTCGGGCCGGCCGGAACCACCTCTCAGACGTGCCAGAACCATGAGCCTGAGATGCCGGAACCACTCCCCGAACAGACCGAAACCACATGCCAGACCCACCTGAACCCCCTGGCAAGCACGCCTGATCCACCTGCTCAACTAGCCGGTACCAACTTCCTGACACGCCAAAATCTCCTGCCAGGTATACAAGAACCACTTGGTGGACACTCCGGAATCATCTGCCGGACATGCCAGAACCAGCTCACAGACACACCAGAACCACGTGCCAGAGACGCCGGAAGCACCAGCTGAGCATGCCTGAGCCACCTGCTCGACTCTCAAGATACACCTGTCGGACATGCCAAAATCACCTGCCGGGTTCGCCAGAAACACTTGGCGGACGCTCCGGAATCACCTGTCGGGTGTGCCGGAACCACCTCTCAGACTTGCCAGAACCATGTTCTGGACACGCCGGTACCACCTGCCGAGTATGCCGGAACCAGCTGATCCACTCCCCAGAACCACCTAGTGGACACGCCAAAATCAACTGCCGGCTACGCCAGAACCGCTCGGCAGACGCTCCGGAATCACAGGCCAGGCATTCCGGAACCACCTCTCAGAAGTGCCAGAACCAAATGCCGGACTCTCCGGTATCACCTGCCGGGCATGCCGGAACCACCTCTCAGAGGTGCCAGAACCACATGCCGGACAATCCGGAATAACCTGCAGGGCATGCTTGAACCACGTGCTGGACATGCCGGAACCACCTGCCGGACATGCCGGAATCAAATGCCGGACATTCCGGAACCACCGGCTCGACTCGCCGGAACCATTGCCGGACATGCAAAATCACCTGCCGTCTACGCCAGAACCACTTGGCGAATACTCCGGTATCACCTGCCGGGCATGCCGGAAGCACCTCTCAGAGGTGCCAGAACCACATGCCGGACACTCCTGAATCACCTGCCGGGCATGCCGGAACCACCTGCCGGACATGCCGGAACCACCGGCTCGACTCACCGGAACCATTGCCGGACATGCAAAATCACCTGCCGGCTACGCCAGAACCACTCGGCTGACACTCCGGAATCACATGAAGGGCATGGCGGAACCACCTCTCAGACATGCCGGAACCACATGCCAATGACACCAGAAGCACCTGCCGAGCACGCCAGAACAACCTCCTCGACTCGCCAAAACCACCTGCTGGACACGCCAGAATCACCTGCCGGCTACGCCAGAACCACTCGGCTGACACTCCGGAATCACATGCCAGGCATTCCGGAACCACCTCTCAGAGGTGCCAGAACCAAATGCCGGAGACTCCGGTATCACCTGCCGGGCATGCCGGAACCACCTCTCAGAGGTGCCAGAACTACATGCCGGACACTCCGGAATCACCTGCCGGGCATGCCGGAACCACCTCCCGGACATGCCGGAACCACCGGCTCGACTCGCCGGAAACATTGCCGGACATGCAAAATAACCTGCCGGCTACGCCAGAACCACTTGGGGAGCACTCCGGAATCACCTGCCGGGCATGGCGGAACCACCTCTCAGACATGCCGGAACCACATGCCAATGACACCGGAAGCACCTGCCAAGCACGCCAGACCCACCTGCTCGACTCGCCAAAACCACCTGCTGGACACGCCAAAATCACCTGCCGGCTATGCCACAACCATTTGGTGAACTCTTCGGAATCACCTGCCGGGCTTGCTGGAACCACCTGCTGGTCACGCCAACATCACCTGCCAGCTATGCCAGAACCACTTGGCGGACACCATGGAAACACCCGTCGGGCCGGCCGGAACCACCTCTCAGACGTGCCAGAACCATGAGCCTGAGATGCCGGAACCACTCCCCGAACAGACCGAAACCACCTGCCAGACCCGCCTGAACCCCCTGGCGAGCACGCCTGATCCACCTGCTCAACTAGCCGGAACCACCATCCTGACACGCCAAAATCACCTGCCAGGTATACAAGAACCACTTGGTGGACACTCCGGAATCATCTGCCGCAGATGCCAGAACCAGCTCTCAGACACACCAGAACCACGTGCCAGAGATGCCGGAAGCACCAGCTGAGCATGCCTCAGCCACCTGCTCGACTCGCAAGATACACCTGTCGAACAGGGGAAAATCACCTGCCGGGTACGCCAGAAACACTTGGCGGACGCTCCGGAATCACCTGTCGGGCGTGCCGGAACCACCTCTCAGACTTGCCAGAACCATGTTCTGGACACGCCGGTACCACCTGCCGAGTATGCCGGAAGCAGGTGATCCACTCCCCAGTACCACCTAGTGGACAAGCCAAAATCAACTGCCGGCCACGCCAGAACCACTCGGCAGACACTCCGGAATCAAAGGCCAGGCATTCCGGAACCACCTCTCAGAGGTGCCAGAACCAAATGCCGGACACTCCGGAATCACCTGCCGGGCATGCCGGAAACACCTGCTGGACATGCAGGAATCACCTGCCGGACATGCCTGAACCACCGGCTCGACTCGCCGGAACCATTGCCGGAGATGCATAATCACCTGCCGGCTACGCCAGAACCACTTGGCGAACACTCCGGAATCACCTGCCGGGCATGCAAAATGACCTGCCTCTCAGACATGCCGGAACCACATGCCAATGACTCCGGAAGCACCTGCCGAGCACGCCAGAACCACCTGCTCGACTCGCCAAAACGAACTGCTGGACACTCCAAAATCACCTGCCGGCTACGCCACAACCATTTGGTGAAATCTTCGGAATCACCTGCCGGGCAGTCTGGAACCACCTGCCGGTCACGCAAACATCACCTGCCAGCTATGCCAGAACCACTTGGCGGACACCATGGAAACACCTGTCGGGCCGGCCGGAACCACCTCTCAGACGTGCCAGAACCATGTGCCTGAGATGCCGGAACCACACCCCGAACAGACGAAACCACCTGCCAGACCCGCCTGAACCACCTGCCGAGCACGCCGGAACCACCTACTCGACTCGCTGGAACCACCTACCTGACACGCTAAAATCACCTGCCGGGTATGCCACAACCACTTGGTGGACACTCCGGAATCATCTGCCAGACATGCCAGAACCAGCTCTCAGACACACCAGAACCACGTGTCAGACACGCCGGAAGCACCTGCTGAGAATGCCAGAGCCAAATGCTCGACTTGCAAGAAACACCTGCCAGACACGCCAAAATCACCTGCCGGGTACGCCAGAACCACGTGGCGGACAACCGGAATCACCTGTCGGGCATGCCGGAACCAACTCTCAGACGTGCCAGAACCTCGTGCCGGTCACCCCAGAAGCACCTGCCGGACACGCTGGAACCACCTGCTCGACTCACCGGAACCACCGCCGGACATGCAAAATGACCTGCCGGCTACGCCATAACCAGTTGGCGAACACTCCGGAACCACCTGCCGGGCATGCCGGAACCACCTCTCAGAGGTGCCAGAACCACATGCCGGACACTCCCGAATGACCTGCCTGGCATGACGGAACCATCTCTCAGACGTGCCAGAACCATGTTCTGGACACGCCAGTACCACCTGCCGAGTTGCCGGAACCACCTGGTCCACTCCCCAGAACCACCTAGTGGACACGCCAGAATCACCTGCCGACTACGCCAAAACCACTCGGCAGACACTCCGGAACCACCTGAAGGGCATGCCGGAACCACCTCTCAGAGGTGCCAGAACCACATGCCGGAGACTCCGGTATCACCTGCCGGGCATGCCGGAACCATATCTCAGACGTGCCAGAACCATGTTCCGGACACGCTGGTACCACCTGCCGAGCTCGCCGGAACCACCTGCTGGACACGCCAAAATCACCTGCCAGCTACGCCAGAACCACACGGCAGACACTCCGGAATCACCTGCCGGGCTCTCTGGAACCACCTGCTGGTCACGCAAACATCACCTTTCAGCCACGCCAGAACCACTTGGCGGAAACTCTGGAAACACCTCTACGGGCGGCGGTAACCACCTCTCAGACGTGCCAGACACATGTGCCTGAGATGCCGGAACCACTACCCGAACAGACCGAAACCACCTGCCAGACCCGCCTGAACCCCCTGGCGAGCACGCCTGATCCACCTGCTCAACTAGCCGGAACCAACTTCCTGACATGCCAAAATCACCTGCCGGCTACGCCACAACCATTTGGTGAACTCTTCGGAATCACCTGCCGGGCTGGATCCAGAACCACTCGGCAGACTCTCCGGAACCACCTGCCGGGCATGCCGGAACCACCTCTCAGACATGCTGGAACCACATGCCAATGACACTGGAAGCACCTGCCGAGCACGCCAGAACCACCTGCTTGACTCGCCAAAACCACCTGCTGGACACGCCAAAATCACCTTCCGGCTACGCCACAACCATTTGGTGAACACTTCGGAATCACCTGCCGGACTTGCTGGAACCACCTGCCGGTCACGCCAACATCACCTGCCAGCTATGGCAGAACCACTTGGCGGACACCATGGAAACACCTGTCGGGCCGGGCGGAACCACCTATCAGACGTGCCAGAACCATGTGCCTGAGATGCCGGAACCACACCCCGAACAGACCGAAACCACCTGCCAGACCCGCCTGAACCACCTGCCGAACACGCCGGAACCACCTACTCGACTCGCTGGAACCACCTACCTGACACGCTAAAATCACCTGCCGGGTATGCCACAACCACTTGGTGGACACTCCGGAATCATCTGCCGGACATGCCAGAACCAGCTCTCAGACACACCAGAACCACGTGCCAGACACGCCGGAAGCACCTGCTGAGCATGCCTGAGCCAAATGCTCGACTTGCAAGAAGCACCTGCCAGACACGCCAAAATCACCTACCGGGTACGCCAGAACAACGTGGCAGACACTCCGGAATCACCTGTCGGGCATGCCGGAACCAACTCTCAGACGTGCCAGAACCTCGTGCTGGTCACGCCAGAACCACCTTCCGGACACGCCGGAACCACAGGCTCGACTCGTCGGAACCACCGCTGGACATGCAAAATGACCTGCCGGCTACGCCAGAACCACTTGGCGAACACTCCGGAATCACCTGTCGGGCATGCCGGAACCGCCTCTCAGACTTGCCAGAACCATGTTCTGGACACGCTGGTACCACCTGCCGAGTATGCCGGAACCACCTGATCCACTCCCCACAACCACCAGCTGGACACGCCAGAATCACCTGCCGACTACGCCAGAACCACTCAGCAGACACTCCGGAACCACCTGCCGGGCATGCCGGAACCGCCTCTCAGAGGTGCCAGAACCACATGCCGGACACTCCGGAATCACCTGCCGGGCATGCCGGAACCACCTCTCAGAGGTGCCAGAACCACATGCCGGACACTCCGGAATCACCTGCCTGGCATGACGGAACCATCTCTCAGACGTGCCAGAACCATGTTCCGGACACGCTGGTACCACCTGCCGAGCTCGCCGGAACCACAGGCTGGACATGCCAAAATCACCTGCCAGCAACGCCAGAACCACACTGCAGACACTCCGGAATCACCTGCCGGGCTGGCTGGAACCACCTGCCGGTCACGCCAACATCACCTTTCAGCTAAGCCAGAACCACTTGGCGGACACCATGGAAACACCCGTCGGGCCGGCCGGAACCACCTCTCAGACGTGCCAGAACCATGAGCCTGAGATGCCGGAACCACTACCCGAACAGACCGAAACCACCTGCCAGACCCGCCTGAAACCCCTGGCGAGCACGCCTGTTCCACCTGCTCAACTAGCCGGAACCACCTTCCTGACACGCCAAAATCACCTGCCAGGTATACAAGAACCACTTGGTGGACACTCCGGAATCATCTGCCGGACATGCCAGAACCAGCTCTCAGACACACCAGAACCACGTGCCAGAGACGCCGGAAGCACCTGCTGAGCATGCCTCAGCCACCTGCTGGACTGGCAAGATACACCTGTCAGACAGGCGTAAATCACACACTGGGTACGCCAGAAACACTTGGCGGACGCTCCGGAATCACCTGTCGGGCGTGTCGGAACCACCTCTCAGACTTGCCAGAACCACGTTCTGGACACGCCGGTACCACCTGCCGAGTATGCCGGAACCAACTGATCCACTCCCCAGAACCACCTAGTGGACACGCCAACATCAACTGCCGGCTACGCCAGCACCACTCGGCAGACACTCCGGAATCACAGGCCAGGCATTCCGGAACCACCTCTCAGAGGTGCCAGAACCAAATGCCGGAGACTCCGGTATCACCTCCCGGGCATGCCGGAACCACCTCTCAGAGGTGCCAGAACCACATGCCGGACACTCCGGAATCACATGCCGGGCATGCTGGAACCACGTGCTGGACATGCCGGAACCACCTGCCGGACATGCCGGAACCACCTGCCGGACATTCCGGAACCACCGGCTCGTCTCGCCGGAACCATTGCCGGACATGCAAAATCACCTGCCGGCTACGCCAGAACCACTTGGCGAACAATCCGGTATCACCTGCCGGGCATGCCGGAACCACCTCTCAGAGGTGCCAGAACCACATGCAGGACACTCCGGAATCACCTGCCGGGCATGCCGGAACCACTTGCCGGACATTCCGAAACCACCGGCTCGACTCGCCGGAACCATTGCCGGACATGCAAAATCACGTGCCGGCTACGCCAGAACCACTTGGCGAACACTCCGGAATCACCTGCCGGGCATGGCGGAACCACCTCTCAGACATGCCGGAACCACATGCCAATGACACCGGAAGCACCTGCCGAGCACGCCAGAACCACCTGCTCGACTCGCCAAATCCACCTGCTGGAAACGCAAAAATCACCTGCCGGCTACGCCACAAGCATTTTGTGAACCCTTCGGAATCACCTGCCGGGCTGGCTGGTACCACCTGCCGGTCACGTCAACATCACCTGCCAGCTATGCCAGAACCACTTGGCGGACACCATGGAAACACCTGTCGGGCCGGCCGGAACCACCTATCAGACGTGCCAGAACCATGTGCTTGAGATGCCGGAACCACACCCCGAACAGACCGAAACACCTGAAAGACCCGCCTGAACCACCTGCCGAGCATGCCGGAACCGCCTACTCGACTCGCCGGAACCACCTACCTGACACGCTAAAATCACCTGCCGGGTATGCCACAACCACTTGTTGGACACTCCGGAATCATCTGCCGGACATGCCAGAACCAGCTCTCAGACACACCAGAACCGCGTGCCAGACACACCGGAAGCAGCTGCTGAGCATGCCTGAGCCAAATGCTCGACCTGCAAGAAACACCTGCCAGACACGCCAAAATCACCTGCCGGGTACGCCAGAACCACGTGGCGGACACTCCGGAATCACCTGTCGGGCATGCCGGAAGCAACTCTCAGACGTGCCAGAACCTCGTGCAGGTCACGCCAGAACCACCTGCCGGACAGACCGGAAACACCTGCTGGATACGCCGCAACCACCGGCTCGACTCGCCGGAACCACCGCCGGACATGCAAAATGACCTGCCGGCTATGCCAGAACCACTTGGCGAACACTCCGGAATCACCTGTCGGGCCTGCCGGAACCACCTCTCAGACTTGCCAGAACCATGTTCCGGACACGCCGGTACAACCTGCCGAGTATGCCGGAACCACCTGATCCACTCCCCAGAACCACCTGCTGGATACGCCAGAATCACCTGCCGGCTACTCCAGAACCACTTGGCAGACACTCCGTAACCAACTGCTGGGCATGCCGGAACCACCTCTCAGAGGTGCCAGAACCACATGCCGGACACTCCGGAATCACCTGTCGGGCATGCCGGAACCACCTCTCAGACGTGCCAGAACCTCGTGCCGGTCACGCCAGAAGCACCTGCCGGACACGCCGGAACCATCGGCTCGACTCGCAGGAACCACCGCCGGACATGCAAAATGACCTGCCGGCTGCGACAGAACCACTTGGCGAACACTCTGGAATCACCTGTCGGGTGTGCTGGAACCACCCCTCAGACTTTCCAGAACCATGTTCTGGACACGCCGGTACCACCTGCCGAGTTGCCGGAACCACCTGGTCCACTCCCCAGAACCACCTAGTGGACACGCCAGAATCACCTGCCGACTACGCCAGAACCACTCAGCAGACACTCCGGAACCACCTGCCGGGCATGCCGGAACCACCTGTCAGAGGTGCCATAACCACATGCCGGAGACTCCGGTATCACCTGCCGGGCATGCCGGAACCACCTCTCAGAGGTGCCAGAACCACATGCCGGACACTCCGTAACCAACTGCCGGGCATGCCGGAACCATCTCTCAGACGTGCCAGAACCATGTTCTGGACACGCTGGTACCACCTGCCGAGCTCGCCGGAACCACCTGCTGGAAACGCCAAAATCACCTGCCAGCTATGACAGAACCACACGGCAGACACTCCGGAATCACCTGCCGGGCTCTCTGGAACCACCTGCTGGTCACGCCAACATCACCTTTCAGCCACGCCAGAACCACTTGGCGGAAACTCTGGAAACACCTCTACGGCCGGCGGTAACCACCTCTCAGACGTGCCAGAAACATGTGCCTGAGATGCCGGAACCACTACCCGAACAGACCGAAACCACCTGCCAGACCCGCCTGAACCCCCTGGCGAGCACGCCTGATCCACCTGCTCAACTAGCCGGAACCAACTTCCTGACACGCCAAAATCACCTGCCGGCTACGCCACAACCATTTGGTGAACTCTTCGGAATCACCTGCCGGGCTGGCTCCAGAACCACTCGGCAGACTCTCCGGAACCACCTGCCGGGCATGCCGGAATCACCTCTCAGACATGCCGGAACCACATGCCAATGACACCGGAAGCACCTGCCGAGCACGCCAGAACCACCTGCTCGACTCGCCAAAACCACCTGCTGGACACGCCAAAATCACCTGCCGGCAATGCCACAACCATTTGGTGAAATCTTCGGAATCACCTGCCGGGCTTGCTGGAACCACCTGCCGGTCACGCCAACATAACCTGCCAGCTATGCCAGAACCACTTGGCGGACACCATGGAAACACCCGTCGGGCCGGCCGGAACCAACTCTCAGACGTGCCAGAACCATGAGCCTGAGATGCTGGAACCACTCCCCGAACAGACCGAAACCACCTGCCAGACCCGCCTGAACCCCCTGGCGAGCACGCATGAACCACCTGCTCAACTAGCCGGAACCAACTTCCTGACACGCCAAAATCACCTGCCAGGTATACAAGAACCACTTGGTGGACACTCCGGAATCATCTGACGGACATACCAGAACCAGCTCTCAGACACACCAGAACCACGTGCCAGACACGCCGGAAGCGTCTGCTGAGCATGCCTGAGCCAAATGCTTGACTCGCAAGATACACCTGTCGGACATGCCAAAATCACCTGAGGGGTACACCAGAAACACTTGGTGGACGCTCCGGAATCACCTGTCGGGCGTGCCGGAACCACCTCTCAGACTTGCCAGAACCATGTTCTGGACACGCCGGTACCACCTGCTGAGTATGCCGGAACGAGCTGATCCACTCCCCAGAACCACCTCGTGGACATGCCAAAATCAACTGCCGGCTACGCCAGAGCCACTTGGCGAACACTCCGGAATCACTTGCCGGGCATGCAGGAACCACCTCTCAGACATGCCACAACCGCGTGCCAATGACCCTGGAAGCACCAGCCGAGCACGCCGGAACCACCTGCTCGACTCGCCAGAACCACCTGCCGATCACGCAAAAATCACCTGCCGGCTACGCCACAACCAGTTGGTGAACACTTTGGAATCACCTGCCAGGCTTGCTGGAACCACCTGCCAGTCATGCCAAAATCACCTGCCAACTACGCCAGAACCGCTTGGCGGACACTGCGGAAACACCTGTCGGGCCGGCTGGAACCACATCTCAGACGTGCCAGAAACGTGTTCATGAGATGCTGGAAACACACCCCGAACAGACGGATACCACCTGCCAGAACCGCCTGAACCACTTGCTGAGCACGCCGGAACCACCTGCTCGACTCACCTGTACCACCTCCCTGACACGCCAAAATCACCTGCTGGGTATGCCAGAACCACTTGGCGGACACTCCGGAATCATCTGCCGGACATGCCGGAACCAGCTCTCAGACACACCAGAACCAAGTGCCGGAGACGCCGGAAGCACCTGCCAAGCATGCAGGAGCCACCTGCTCGACTCGCCAGAAACACCTGCCGGACACGCCAAAATCACCTACCGGACACGCCAGAACCACCTGGCGGACACTCCGGAATCACCTGCCGCGCATGCCGGAACCACCTCTCAGACGTGCCGGAAGCACGTGCCAGACACGCCGGAAACACCTACCGGACAGACCGGAACCACCTGCCAACAACGCCGGAGCCACCTGTTCGACTCGCTGGAACCACATGCCGGACAGGCCAATATCAACTGCTGGCTATGCCAGAACCACCTGGGGGACCGTCCGGGATCACCTGCCAGCCATGGCGGAACCACCTCTCAGACGTACCAGAACCATCTGCCGGAGAAGCTGGAAACACGTCCTGGACAGACTGGAACCACGTGACGGCCATGCCTGAACCACCTGCCGAGCACGGCGGAACCACCTGCCGGACACGCCAAAATCACCTGCGGGCTACGCCAGAACCACTTGGACGACTCTCCGAAATGACCTGCCGGGCATGTTGGAACCACCTCTCAGACGTGCCAGAAGCACGTGGCGGACAGTCCGGAATCACCTGTTGGGCATACGCAACCACCTCTGAGACGTACCAGAACCACGTGCCGTGCACGCCGGAACCACCTACCGGACAGACCGGAATCAACTTTTGGGCATGCCGGAACCACCAGTCAGATGTGCCAGAAACACGTGCCGGAGACGCCGGAAGCACCTGCCGAGCACGTCGCAACCACCTGCTCAACTCGCCTGAACCACCTGCCGGACACGCCAAAATCACCTGCCCGCTACACCAGCACAACTTCGGGGACAAGCCGGAATCACGTGAGGGGCATGCCGGCACAGCCTCTCAGACTGAACCTCGTGCCGGACACCACAGAACCACCTGCCGGACAGACCGGAACCACCTGCCGGACATGCCGGAACCACCGGCTCGACCCGCCGGAACAACCACTGGACATGCAAAATCACCTGCCGGCTACGCCGGAAACACTTGGCGAACACTCTGGAATCACCTGCCGGGCATGCCGGAACCACCTCTCAGATATGCCAGAACCACGTGCCAATGACCCCGGAAGCACCTGCCGAGCACGCCGGAACCACCTGCTCGATTCGCCAGAACCACCTGCCGGACACGCAAAAATCACCTGCCGGCTACGCCACAACCAGTTGGGGAACACTTCGGAATCACCTGCCGGGCTTGCTGGAACCACCTGCCGGTCATGCCAAAATCACCTGCCAACTACGCCAGTACCACTTGGCGGACACTGTGGAAACACCTGTCGGGCCGGCCGGAACCACATCTCAGACGTGCCAGAACCATGTGCATGAGATGCTGGAACCAAACCCCGAAGAGACGGAAAACACCTGCCAGACCCGTCTGAACAACCTGCAGAGCACGCCGGAGCCACCTGCTCGACTCGCCGGAACCACCTACCTGACATGGCCAAATCACCAGCCGGGTATGCCAGAACCACTTGGCGGACATTCCGGAATCATCTGCTGGACATGCCGGAACCACCTCTCAGACGTACCAGAACCACCTGCCGGAGAAGCTGGAAACACGTCCTGGACAGTCTGGAACCACCTGCCGGCCAAGCCTGAACCACCTGCCAAGCACAACGGAACAACCTGCCAGACACGCCAAAATCACCTGCGTGTTATGCCAGAACCACTTGGAGGACTCTCTGCGATGACCTGCCGGGAATGCCGGAACCACCTCTCAGACGTGCCAGAACCATGTGGCGGACAGTCCGGAATCACCTGTTGGGCATGCGCAACCACCTCTGAGACGTACCAGAACCACATGCCGTGCAGGCTGGAACCGCCTACGGGACAGACCGGAATCAGCTTTCGGGCATGCCGGAGTCACCTGTCAGATGTGCCAGAAACACGTGCCGGGGACTCCGGAAGCACCTGCCAAGCACCTTGGAACAACCTGCTCAACTCGCCTGAACCACCTGCCGGACATGCCAAAATCACCTGCCGACTATACCACAACCACTTGGCAAACACTCCGGAATCACTTGCCGGGCATGCAGGAACCACCTCTCAGACATGCCAGAACCCCGTGCCAATGACCCCGGAAGCACCAGCCGAGCACGCCGGAACCACCTGCTCGACTCGCCAGAACCACCTGCCGATCACGCAAAAATCACCTGCCGGCTATGCCACAACCAGTTGGTGAACACTTTGGAATCACCTGCCATGCTTGCTGGAACCACCTGCCAGTCATGCCAAAATCACCTGCCAACTACGCCAGAACCGCTTGGCGGACACTGTGGAAACAGCTGTCGGGCCGGCTGGAACCACATCTCAGACGTGCCAGAACCATGTGCATGAGATGCTGGAACCACACCACGAACAGACGGAAAACACCTGCCAGACCCGTCTGAACAACCTGCCGAGCACGCTGGAGCCACCTGCTCGACTCGCCGGAACCACCTACCTGACATGCCCAAATCACCAGCCGGGTATGCCAGAACCACTTGGCGGACACTCCGGAATCATCTGCCGGACATGCCGGAACCAGCTCTCAGACACACCAGAACCACGTGCCGGAGACGCCGGAAGCACCTGCCGAGCATGCCGGAGCCACCTGCTCGACTCGCCAGAAACACCTGCCGGACACACCAAAATCACCTGCCGGGTACGCCATAACCACCTGGCGGACACTCCGAAACCACCTGTCGCGCATGCCGGAAACACTTCTCAGACGTGCCGGAAGCACGTGCCGGACACGCCGGAATCACCTACCGGACAGACCGGAACCACCTGCCGAGCACGCCGGAGCCACCTGTTCGACTCCCTGGAACCACCTGCCGGACAGGCCAATATCAACTGCTGGCTATGCCAGAACCACCTGGGGGACGGTCCGGAATCGCCTGCCAGCCATGGCGGAACCAGCTCTCAGACGTACCAGAACCACCTGCCGGAGAAGCTGGAAACACGTTCTGGGCAGTCTGGAACCACCTGCCAGTCATGCCAAAATCACCTGCCAACTACGCCAGAACTGCTTGGCGGACACTGCGGAAACACCTGTCGGGCCGGCTGGAACCACATCGCAGACGTGCCAGAAACGTGTTCATGAGATGCTGGAACCACACCCCGAACAGACGGATACCACCTGCCAGAACCGCCTGAACCACCTGCTGAGCACGCCGGAACCACCTGCTCGACTCACCGGTACCACCTCCCTGACACGCCAAAATCACCTGCTGGGTATGCCAGAACCACTTGGCGGACACTCCGGAATCATCTGCCGGACATGCCCGAACCAGCTCTCAGACACACCAGAACCAAGTGCCGGAGACGCCGGAAGCACCTGCCGAGCATGCTGAGATACCTGCTCGACTCGCCAGAAACACCTGCCGGACACGCCAAAATCACCTGCCGGGTACGCCATAACCACCTGGCGGACACTCCGAAACCACCTGTCGCGCATGCCGGAACCACCTCTCAGACGTGCCCGAAGCACGTGCCGGACACGCCGGAATCACCTACCGGACAGACCGGAACCACCTGCCGAGCACGCCGGAGCCACCTGTTCGACTCCCTGGAACCACCTGCCGGACAGGCCAATATCAACTGCTGGCTATGCCAGAACCAGCTGGGGGACGGTCCGGAATCGCCTGCCAGCCATGGCGGAACCAGCTCTCAGACGTACCAGAACCACCTGCCGGAGAAGCTGGAAACACGTTCTGGGCAGTCTGGAACCACCTGCCAGTCATGCCAAAATCACCTGCCAACTACGCCAGAACTGCTTGGCGGACACTGCGGAAACACCTGTCGGGCCGGCTGGAACCACATCGCAGACGTGCCAGAAACGTGTTCATGAGATGCTGGAACCACACCCCGAACAGACAGATACCACCTGCCAGAACCGCCTGAACCACCTGCTGAGCACGCCGGAACCACCTGCTCGACTCACCGGTACCACATCCCTGACACGCCAAAATCACCTGCTGGGTATGCCAGAACCACTTGGCGGACACTCCGGAATCATCTGCCGGACATGCCGGAACCAGCTCTCAGACACACGAGAACCAAGTGCCGGAGACGCCGGAAGCACCTGCCGAGCATGCTGAGCCACCTGCTCGACTCGCCTGAACCACCTGCCGGACATGCCAAAATCACCTGCCGACTATGCCAGAACCACTTGGCGAACACTCCGGAATCACTTGCCGGGCATGCAGGAACCACCTCTCAGACATGCCAGAACCCCGTGCCAATGACCCCGGAAGCACCAGCCGAGCACGCCGGAACCACCTGCTCGACTCGCCAGAACCACCTGCCGGACACGCAAAAATCACCTGCTGGCTACGCCACAACCAGTTGGTGAACACTTTGGAATCACCTGCCAGGCTTGCTGGAACCACCTGCCAGTCATGCCAAAATCACCTGCCAACTACGCCAGAACCGCTTGGCGGACACTGCGGAAACACCTGTCGGGCCGGCTGGAGCCACATCTCAGACGTGCCAGAAATGTGTTCATGAGATGCTGGAACCACACCCCGAACAGATGGATACCACCTGCCAGAACCGCCTGAACCACCTGCTGAGCACGCCGGAACCACCTGCTCGACTCACCGGTACCACCTCCCTGACACGCCAAAATCACCTGCTGGGTATGCCAGAACCACCTGGCGGACAGTCCGGGATCACCTGCCAGCCATGGCGGAACCACCTCTCAGACGTACCAGAACCACCTGCCGGAGAAGCTGGAAACACGTCCTGGACAGACTGAAACCACGTGACGGCCATGCCTGAACCACCTGCCGAGCACGGCGGAACCACCTGCCGGACACACCAAAATCACCTGCGGGCTACGCCAGAACCACTTGGACGACTCTCCGAAATGACCTGCCGGGCATGTTGGAACCACCTCTCAGACGTGCCAGAAGCACGTGGCGGACAGTCCGGAATCACCTGTTGGGCATACGCAACCACCTCTGAGACGTACCAGAACCACGTGCCGTGCACGCCGGAACCACCTACCGGACAGACCGGAATCAACTTTTGGGCATGCCGGAACCACCAGTCAGATGTGCCAGAAACACGTGCCGGAGACGCCGGAAGCACATGCCGAGCACGTCGCAACCACCTGCTCAACTCGCCTGAACCACCTGCCGGACACGCCAAAATCACCTGCCCGCTACACCAGCACCACTTCGGGGACAAGCCGGAATCACGTGAGGGGCATGCCGGCACAGCCTCTCAGACTGAACCTCGTGCCGGACACCACAGAACCACCTGCCGGACAGACCGGAACCACCTGCCGGACACGCCGGAACCACCGGCTCGACCCGCCGGAACGACCGCTGGACATGCAAAATCACCTGCCGGCTACGCCGGAAACACTTGGCAAACACTCTGGAATCACCTGCCGGGCATGCCGGAACCACCTCTCAGATATGCCAGAACCATGTGCCAATGACCCCGGAAGCACCTGCCGAGCACGCCGGAACCACCTGCTCGACTCGCCAGAACCACCTGCCGGAGACGCAAAAATCACCTGCCGGCTACGTCACAACCTGTTGGGGAACACTTCGGAATCACCTGCCGGGCTTGCTGGAACCACCTGCTGGTCATGCCAAAATCACCTGCCAACTACGCCAGTACCACTTGGCGGACACTGTGGAAACACCTGTTGGGCCGGCCGGAACAACATCTCAGACATGCAAGAACCATGTGCATGAGATGCTGGAACCACACCACGAACAATCGGAAAACACCTGCCAGACCCGTCTGAACAACCTGCCGAGCACGCCGAAGCCACCTGTTCGACTCGCTGGAACCACCTGCCGGACAGGCCAATATTAACTGCTGGCTATGCCAGATCCACCTGGGGGACGGTCCGGAATCACCTGCCAGCCATGGCGGAACCACCTCTCAGACGTACCAGAACCAACTGCCGGAGAAGCTGGAAACACGCACTGGACAGTCTGGAACCACCTGCCGGCCAAGCCTGAACCACCAGCCAAGCGCAACGGAACAACCTGCCAGACACGCCAAAATCACCTGCGTGTTATGCCAGAACCACTTGGAGGACTCTCTGGGATGACCTGCCGGGCATGCCGGAACCACCTCTCAGACGTGCCAGAAACATGTGGCGGACAGTCCGGAATCACCTGTTGGGCATGCGCAACCACCTCTGAGACGTACCAGAACCACATGCCGTGCAGGCTGGAACCACCTACCGGACAGACCGGAATCACCTTTCGGGCATGCCGGAACCACCTGTCAGATGTGCCAGAAACACGTGCCGGAGACGCCGGAAGCACCTGCCAAGCACGTTGGAACCACCTGCTCAACTCGCCTGAACCACCTGCCGGACATGCCAAAATCACCTGCCGACTATGCCAGAACCACTTGGCGAACACTCCGGAATCTCTTGCCGGGCATGCAAGAACCACCTCTCAGACATGCCAGAACCCCGTGCCAATGACCCCGGAAGCACCAGCCGAGCACGCCGGAACCACCTGCTCGACTCGCCAGAACCACCTGCCGATCACGCAAAAATCACCTGCCCGCTACACCAGCACCACTTCGGGGACAAACCGGAATCACGAGATGGGCAAGCCGGCACAGCCTCTCGGACTGAACCTCGTGCCGGACACCACAGAACCACCTGCCGGACAGACCGGAACCACCTGCCGGACACGCCGGAACCACCGGCTCGACCCGCCGGAACGACCGCTGGACATGCAAAATCACCTGCCGGCTACGCCGGAAACACTTGGCGCACACTCCGGAATCACCTG
The DNA here is from genome assembly GCF_037783145.1 of Equus przewalskii. NCBI lineage: Eukaryota > Metazoa > Chordata > Mammalia > Perissodactyla > Equidae > Equus > Equus przewalskii. The sequence continues at coordinate 72,671 of NW_027228583.1, read as the reverse complement.
CCGGGCATGCCGGAACCACCTCTCAGATATGCCAGAACCACGTGCCAATGACCCCGGAAGCACCTGCCGAGCACGCCAGAACCACCTGCTCGACTCGCCAGAACCACCTGCCGGACACGCAAAAATCACCTGCCGGCTACGCCACAACCAGTTGGGGAACACTTCGGAATCACCTGCCGGGCTTGCTGGAACCACCTGCCGGTCATGCCAAAATCACCTGCCAACTACGCCAGAACCGCTTGGCGGACACTGCGGAAACACCTGTCGGGCCGGCCAGAACCACATCTCAGACGTGCCAGAAACGTGTTCATGAGATGCTGGAACCACACCCCGAACAGACGGAAAACACCTGCCAGACCCGTCTGAACAACCTGCCGAGCACGCCGGAGCCACCTGCTCGACTCGCCGGAACCACCTACCTGACATGGCCAAATCACCAGCCGGGTATGCCAGAACCACTTGGCGGACACTCCGGAATCATCTGCCGGACATGCCGGAACCAGCTCTCAGACACACCAGAACCAGGTGCCGGAGACGCCGGAAGCACCTGACGAGCATGCCGGAGCCACCTGCTCGACTCGCCAGAAACACCTGCCGGACACGCCAAAATCACCTGCCGGGTACGCCAGAACCACCTGGCGGACACTCCGAAATCACCTGTCGCGCATGCCGGAACCACCTCTCAGACGTGCCGGAAGCACGTGCCCGACACGCGGGTATCACCTACCGGACAGACCGGAACCACCTGCCGAGCACGCCGGAGCCACCTGTTCGACTCGCTGGAACCAACTGCCGGACAGGCCAATATCAACTGCTGGCCATGCCAGAACCACCTGGTGGACGGTCCGGAATCGCTTGCCAGCCATGGCGGAACCACCTCTCAGACGTACCAGAACCACCTGCCGGAGAAGCTGGAAACACGTCCTGGACAGTCTGGAACCACCTGCCGGCCAAGCCTGAACCACCTGCCAAGCACAACGGAACAACCTGCCAGACACGCCAAAATCACCTGTGTGTTATGCCAGAACCACTTGGAGGACTCTCTGGGATGACCTGCCGGGCATGCCGGAACCACCTCTCAGACGTGCCAGAAACATGTGGCGGACAGTCCGGAATCACCTGTTGGGCATGCGCAACCACCTCTGAGACGTACCAGAACCACATGCCGTGCAGGCTGGAACCACCTACCGGACAGACCGGAATCACCTTTCGGGCATGCCGGAACCACCTGTCAGATGTGCCAGAAACACGTGCCGGAGACGCCGGAAGCACCTGCCAAGCACGTTGGAACCACCTGCTCAACTCGCCTGAACCACCTGCCGGACATGCCAAAATCACCTGCCGACTATGCCAGAACCACTTGGCGAACACTCCGGAATCACTTGCCGGGCATGCAGGAACCACCTCTCAGACATGCCAGAACCCCGTGCCAATGACCCCGGAAGCACCAGCCGAGCACGCCGGAACCACCTGCTCGACTCGCCAGAACCACCTGCCGATCACGCAAAAATCACCTGCCCGCTACGCCACAACCAGTTGGTGAACACTTTGGAATCACCTGCCAGGCTTGCTGGAACCACCTGCCAGTCATGCCAAAATCACCTGCCAACTACGCCAGAACCGCTTGGCGGACACTGCGGAAACACCTGTCGGACCGGCTGGAACCACATCTCAAATGTGCCAGAAACGTGTTCATGAGATGCTGGAACCACACCCCGAACAGACGGATACCACCTGCCAGAACCGCCTGAACCACCTGCTGAGCACACCGGAACCACCTGCTCGACTCACCGGTACCACCTCCCTGACATGCCCAAATCACCAGCCGGGTATGCCAGAACCACTTGGCGGACACTCCGGAATCATCTGCCGGACATCCCGGAACCAGCTCTCAGACACACCAGAACCACGTGCCAGAGACGCCGGAAGCACCTGCCGAGCATGCCGGAGCCACCTGCTCGACTCGCCAGAAACACCTGCCGGACACACCAAAATCACCTGCCGGGTATGCCAGAACCACCTGGCGGACACTACGGAATCACCTGCCGCGCATGCCGGAACCACCTCTCAGACGTGCCGGAAGCACGTGCCGGACACGCGGGTATCACCTACCGGACAGACCGGAACCACCTGCCGAGCACGCCGGAGCCACCTGTTCGACTCGCTGGAACCACCTGCCGGACAGGCCAATATCAACTGCTGCCTATGCCAGAACCACCTGGGGGACGGTCCGGAATCACCTGGCAGCCATGGCGGAACCACCTCTCAGACGTACCAGAACCACCTGCCAGAGAAGCTGGAAACACGTCCTGGACAGACTGGAACCACGTGACGGCCATGCCTGAACCACCTGCCGAGCACGGCGGAACCACCTGCCGGACACGCCAAAATCACCTGCGGGCTACGCCAGAACCACTTGGACGACTCTCCGAAATGACCTGCCGGGCATGTTGGAACCACCTCTCAGACGTGCCAGAAGCACGTGGCGGACAGTCTGGAATCACCTGTTGGGCATACGCAACCACCTCTGACACGTACCAGAACCACGTGCTGTGCACGCCGGAACCACCTACCGGACAGACCGGAATCAACTTTTGGGCATGCCGGAACCACCAGTCAGATGTGCCAGAAACACGTGCCGGAGACGCCGGAAGCACCTGCCGAGCACGTCGCAACCACCTGCTCAACTCGCCTGAACCACCTGCCGGTCACGCCAAAATCACCTGCCCGCTACACCAGCACCACTTCGGGGACAAGCTGGAATCACGTGAGGGGCATGCCGGCACAGCCTCTCGGACTGAACCTCGTGCCGGACACCACAGAACCACCTGCCGGACAGACCGTAACCACATGCCGGACACGCCGGAACCACTCGGCTCGACCCGCCGGAACCACCACCGGACATGCAAAATTACCTGCCGGCTATGCCAGAACCACTTGGCGAACACTCTGGAATCACCTGCCGGGCATGCCGGAACCACCTCTCAGACATGCCAGTACCACGTGCCAATGACACTGGAAGCACCTGCCGAGCACGCCGGAACCACCTGCTCGACTCGCCAGAACCACCTGCCTGACACGCCAAAATCACCTGCCCACTACGCCAGAACCATTTGGCAGACAAGCCGGAATGACGTGAACGGCATGCCAACACAACATCTCAGACGTGCCAAAACCTCGTGCCTGACACCCCAGAACCACCTGCTGGACAGACCGGAATCACCTGCCGGACACGTCGGAACCACCGGCTCCACTTGACGGAACCACCGCCGGACATGCAAAATCTCCTGCCGGCTACGCCAGAACCACTTGGCGAACACTCCAGAATCACCTGCCGGGCATGCCGCAACTACCTCTCAGGCATGCCAGAACCACATGCCAATGACACAGGAAGCACCTGCCAAGCTTGCCGGAACCACCTGCTCGGCTCGCGAGAACCACCTGCTGGACGCGCCAAAATCACCTGCTGGCTATGCCACAACCCGTTGGTGAACTCTTGGGAATCAGCTTGCCGGGCTTGCTGGAACCACCTGCCGGTCACACCAAAATCACCTGCCAACTACGCCAGAACCACTTGGTGGACACTCCGGAAACACCTGTCGGGCCAGCCGGAAGCACCTCTCAGACGTTCCAGAACCATGTGCCTGAGATGCCGGAACCACACCCCGAACAGACCGAAACCACCTGCCAGACCCACCTGAACCACCTGCCGAGCCCGCCAGAACCACCTGCTCGACTCGATGGAACCACCTACCTGACACGTCAAAACACCTGCTGGGTATGCCAGAAGGACGTGGCTGACAGTCTGGGTTCAAATGCCAGGAATGCCGGAACAACCTGATCCACTCCCCAGAACCACCTGCCTGACATGCCAAAATCACCAGCCAGCTGCGCCAGAACCACTTGGCACACAATCCGGAATCACATGCCGGTCATGCCGGAACCACCTCTCAAACGTGCAAGAACCACATACCGGAGACGCTGGAAGCACGTGCTGAGCATGCCAGAACCACCTGTGCCACTCCACAGAACCACCTGCTGGACACGCCAAAATCACGTGCTGACTATGCCAAAACCACTTGGCGCACACTCCGGAGTAACCTGCCGGGCATGCCGGAATCAACTCTCAGACGTGCCAGCACCACGTGCCGGACACGCGGGAACCACCTACCGGACAGAAGGGAACCAACTGCCGGACATGCCGGAACCAACCAGCTGAGCACGCCACAGCCACCTGCTCGACTAGCCAGAAACACCTGCCGGACATGCCAAAATCACCTTCCGGCTACACCAGAACCACTTGGTGGACATTCCAGAATCACCTGCCGGTCATGCCGGAACCACCTTTCAGAGGTGCGAGAACCATGTGCCGTAGACGCTGGAACCACCTACCGGACAGACTGGAACCACCTGCCAGACTCGCTGGAAGCACCTGCCGGCTACGTCAGAACCACTTTGCGTTCAAGCCAGAATAATGTTTCGGGCATGAGGGCACAACCTCTCAGACGTGCCAGAAGCATGCGCCGGACACCCGGGAACCACCTCCAGGACAGACTGGAACCACCTGCCGGACACGCCGGGACCACCTGCTTGACTCGCCAGAACAACCTGCCGGACACGCCAAAATCACCAGCCGGCTACGCCACAACCACTTGTCGGACACTCCGGAATCACCTGCCGGGCATGCTGGAACCACCTCTCAGAGGTGCCACAACCACATGCCGGAGACGTCGGAAGCACCTGCCAAGCATGCCAGAAGTTCCGGATCCACTCCACAGAACCACCTGCTGGACACGCCAAAATCACCTGCTGGCTATGCAAGAACCACTTGGCAGACACTCCAGAAACACCTGCCGGGCATGCTGGAACCACCTCTCAGACGTGCCAGGACCACATGCCGGACACGCCAGAACCACCTACAGGACACAACGGAACCACCTGCCGGACACGCCTGAACCATGTGCCGTGCATGCAGGAACCTCCTTCTTGACTCGCAGGACCCACCTGCCGGACACGCAAAAATCACCTGCTGGCTATGCCAGAACCACTTGCTGGACTTTCTGGAATCAGCTGCCTGGAATCCTGGACCCAACTCTCAAATGTGCCAAAATCAAGTGCCGGAGGCGCCAGAAGCACCTGCCGAACTAGCCGGAAGCACCTGCTCGAATCGTCGGAACCACCTGTGGGACAAGCCAAAATCACCTGCCGGCTACCCAAGAACCACTTGGTGGACAATCCGGAATCACCTGCCGGACATGCCTGAACCACCTGTCAGACGTGCCGGAACCACGTGCCAGACACGCCGGAACCATCTCCCGGACATACCGGAACCACCTACCGAACCTGCATGAACCACCTGACGAGCATGCCAGATCCACCTGCTGGACATGCCAAAATCACCTGAGGGCTAGGCCAGAACCACATGGAGGACTCTCCGGGATCACCTGCCAGGCATGCCAGTACCACCACTCAGATGTGCCAGAACCACGTGGCGGAGAGTCGGGAATCACCTGCTGGGCATGCGGGCCCCACCTCTCAGACATAGCAGAACCATGTGCGGCACACGCCGGGACCCACTACTGGACAGACCGGAACCAATGGCCGGACACGCCGGAATCACCTGCCAAGAACACCGGAACCACCTGATCAGCTCACCTGAAACACCTGCTGGACACATCAAAATCAACTGCCGGACACGCCAAAATCACCTGCCGGACACACGAAAATCACCTGCAGGCTATGCCAGAATGATTTGCCGGACACTCCGGTATCACCTGATGTGCATGCCAGAACCACCTCTCAGACGTGCCAGAGCCACATGCCAGAGACACTGGATGCACCTGCCGAGCACGCCGGAACCTCCTGCTCGACTCGCACAAACCACCTGCCGGAGACGACAAAATCACCTGCCGGCTATGCCAGAACCACGTGGCGGACTCTATTGAATCACCCGCCAGGCATGCCAGAACCCCCTCTCAGACGTGCCGGAAGCACGTGCCGGACACGACAGAACCACCTCCCAGACTAACCGGAACCAACTTTCGGACATGCCTGAACCACCTTACGAGCACGCTGGAACCACCTGCTCGACTCGCTGGAACCATCTGCTGGATACACCAAAATCACCTGCCGGCTACGCCAGAACCACTTGCCGACACTCCGGAATAACCTGCCATTCATCCCGGAACCGCCCCTCAGATGTGCCAGAACCACGTGCTGGATGCCCCGGACCACTTCCGTGAAAGACTGGAACCACCTGCTGAGCATTCTGGAAACACCTGCTCGACTCCTGGGAACGGCCTCTGGGGAAACTGTCATAGAAATGCAGGTAAAACGGCCTTTCTTGCCAGCCCTTAACTCGCCACTTTAGAACTTCTGCTTCTGCCACAATTGCACCTTGCCAACCCGGCTCAGATGAAATGCCTACATCTTCCCCTGAAGCAACTGGGCTGAGTCCCAAATGATTGAGCGTCCACGTGCTTAGGAGGCGATAGACTGCACGCCTTTTTCCAACCACCATTGTGCAGTGCTGGAGAGAGTGTCGGAAAGCGGCTATGTCATAAAGACAATCCTTTGCTCTCAGCCGTGCCCTCCATTGCTCTAGACGTGGAATGCACAATGCACTGGCTCCCCCCCTCAAGGGGCGACAAGCCACAGACCACCTGGCTTCCATCTCTTTAGGAAGCTGAGAAGGAACTCACTTTCAACAGTGATCTTACAGAGTGCAGGGAACATCTCATACAAAGACAGCTGAAATGCCGTTTCTTTTCACCCCTTAACTTGCCGATTTGGAACTTCTGTTTCTGCCACATTTCCACCTTGCCATCTGGGCTCCGACGAAATGCCTACATCTTCCCCTTCAGCAACGGGGACGAGGCCCATATGACTGTGCTTCCACATGCTTAAGAGGAGAGAGACAGGCTTTTTACAATCACGATTGTGCACTGGTGGAGCGAGTGTCAGAAAGCACCTATGTCAGAAAGGTCCCTTTGATCTCAGCCATGCCCTGAATTGCTCTAGAGGAGGAAGGCACAATGCACTGCCTCTGGCTCCACCCCTCAATGGCAGACGAACCACACACCTTCTTGCATCCAGCTCTTTAGGACGCTGAGAAAGAGCTCGCATTCCATAGTGCCCTTAGAGCGTCCAGGGAACATCTCATACAAAGGCAGCTGAACGCTGTTTCTTCCAGCACTTCACTCGCCGATATGGAACATCTGCATGTGCCACATTTCCACCTTGTCAACCCGGCTCAGACGAAATGCCTACATCTTCCCCTTGGGCAATGGGGACGAGGCCCGGATGATTGTGGTTCCACCTGCTTAGTAGGAGAGAGACAATAGGCTTTTAACTAACCACGAAGTGCAATGGTTGGGAGAGTGTCAGAAAGCACCAATGGCAGAAAGACCCCTTTACTCTCAGCCGTGCCCTCCATTGCTGTAGAGGTGGAAGGCACAAAGCACTGCCTCCATCCTGCAATGGGAGACAAGCCATAAACTGTCTTGCCTTCAGCTCTTTAGGAAGCTGAGAAAGAACTCGCTTTCCACAGTGCTGTTACAGCATACGAGGAAACTCTCATACAAAGGCAGCTCAAACTCCATTTCTTCCCAGCGCTTAACTCGCCACTTTAGGACTTCTGCTTCTGCCGCAGTTCCACCTTGCCAACCTTCCTCAGACGAAATGCCTACATCTTCCCCTGAAGCACCTGGGCTGACTCCCAAATGATTGATCATCCATGTGCTTAGGAGGCGATAGACTGCACGCCTTTTTCCAACCACCATTGTGCACTGCTAGAGAGAGTGTCGGAAAGCGGCTATGTCAAAAAGACCCCTTTGCTCTCAGCCGTGCCCTCCATTGCTCTGGACGTGGAATGCACAATGCACTGGCTACCCCCTCAAGGGGGGACAAGCCAGAGACCATCTTCCTTCATTCTCTTTAGGAAGCTGAGAAAGAACTCGCTTTCAACAGTGCTCTTTCTGTGTCCGGGCAACATCTCATACAAAGGCAGCTGATATGCCATTTCTTTTCAGTGCTTAACTCGCCGATTTGGAACTTCTGCTTCTGCCAGATTTCCACCTTGCCATCCCGGCTCAGACGAAATGCCTACATCTTCCCCTTCAGCAAGGGGGACGAGGCCCATATGATTGTGCTTCCACATGCTTAGCAGGAGCAGAAAATAGGCTTTTTACAAACCGGCATTGTGCACTGGGTCAGAGAGTGTCAGAATGCACCTATGTCAGACAGGGCCCTTTGCTCTCAGCCGTGCCGTCCATTGCTCTAGAGGTGGAAGGCACAAGGCACTGGCTCTGGATGCACCCCTCAACGGCAGACAAACCACATCTTGTCCTGCTTCCAGCTCTTTAGGTAGGTGAGAGAAAACTCCCTTTCAACAGTGTTCTTCCAGCGTCCTGGGAACATCTCATACAGAGGAGGCTGAATGCCGTTTCTTTGCAGCACTTCACTTGCCGGTCTGGGAAATCTGCACCCTGCACATTTCCACCTTGCCAACCCAGCTCAGACGAAATGCCTACATCTTCCCCTTGAGCAATGGGGACGAGGCCCGGATGATTGTGGTTCCACATGCTGAGGAGGAGAGAGACAATAGGCTTTTAACTAACCACCAAGTGCAATGGTTGGGAGAGTGTCAGAAAGCACCAATGGCAGAAAGACCCATTTACTCTCAGCAGTGCCCTCCATTGCTGTCGAGGTGGAAGGCACAAAGCACTGCCTCCATCCTTCAATGGGAGACAAGCCATAAACTGTCTTGCCTCCAGCTCTTTAGGAAGCTGAGAAAGAGCTCGCTTTCCACAGTGCTGTTAGAGCATACGAGGAAACTCTCATACAAAGGCAGCTCAAACGCCATTTCTTCCCAGCGCTTAACTCACCGCTTTAGAACTCCTGCTTCTGCCGCAGTTCCACCTTGCCAACCCGGCTCAGACGAAATGCCTACATCTTCCCCTGAAGCAACTGGGCTGACTCCCAAATGATTGAGCATCCATGTACTTAGGAGGCGATAGACTGCACGCCTTTTTCCAACCACCATTGTGCAGTGCTGGAGAGAGTGTCGGAAAGCGGCTATGTCAGAAAGACCCCTTTGCTCGCAGCCGTGCCCTCCATTGCTCTAGACGTGGAATGCACAATGCACTGGGTACCCCCCTCAAGGGGCGACAAGCCACAGACCATCTTACTTCCATCTCTTTAGGAAGCTGAGAAAGAACTCGCTTTCAACAGTGCTCTTTCTGCGTCCTGGCAACATCTCATACAAAGGCAGCTGATATGCCATTTCTTTTCAGTGCTTAACTCGCCGATTTCGAACTTCTGCTTCTGCCAGATTTCCACCTTGCCAACCCGGCTCAGACGAAATGCCTACATCTTCCCCTTCAGCAAGGGGGACGAGGCCCAGAAGATTGTGCTTCCACATGCTTAGCTGGAGCAGACAATAGGCTTTTTACAAACCGCCATTGTGCACTTGGTCAAAGAGTGTCAGAATGCACCTATGTCAGAAAGGGCCCTTTGCTCTCAGCCGTTCCCTCCATTGCTCTAGAGGTGGAAGGCACAAAGCACTGCCTCCATCCTTCAATGGGAGACAAGCCATAAACCGTCTTGCCTCCAGCTCTTTAGGAAGCTGACAAACAACTCGCTTTCCACAGTCCTGTTACAGCAGACCGGGAATTTCTCATACAAAGGCAGCTCAAATGGCATTTCTTCCCAGCCCTTAACTCGCAGCTTTAGAACTTCTGCTTCTGCCACAATTCCACCTTGCCAATCCAGCTCAGACAAAATGCCTACAACTTCCCCTTAAGCAACTGGGCTGAGTCCCAAATGATTGTGCAACCATGTGTTTAGCAGGAGAGAGACAATACGCTTTTCACCAACCACAGTTGACCACTGGTGGAGAGAGTGTCAGAAAACACCTATGTCAGTAAGGCCCCTTTCCTCTCAGTTTTGCCCTCCATTGTTCTAGACGCGGAATGCACAATGCATTGGCTCCAACCCTCAAAGGGCGACAAGCCACAGACCATATTTCTTCCATCTCTTTAGGAAGTTGAGAACCAACTCTCCTGACGCATAAAAAGGAATCATGCCCCTCAGATGCCAGAAAACCCCAGGAGACATGCCAAAAAAACCCTCCGCACCCTCTCAAAGAACCACACATTCTTGCCAGAATGACCCAACAGGCACACCAGAAGCACCCACGATGCATGCCAGAACCAACTGTAACCACCTGCTGAACACAGTGGAACAACAATTCTGACACTGCAGAACCATCTCTTCAACATGCCAGCTGCACACAACAGACACGACAGAACCATATTCCAAACGCAGCACAACAACATGCCAGACACATTGGAAACACCTGATGGATATGCCGCAAAGAGGTGCCAGAAACACTGAAACCACCTGCAAAGTATGTCAGAACTGGGGGCCAGAAATGCCACCAACACCTGTATTACAAGCCAGAGCCACGAGCCCAAAAAGCAGGAAAGACCTGCTGGACATGCCAAAATAACCTGCTGGTGATGCCAGAACCACTTGGTGGACACCCAGGAATCAGCTGCCAGGCATGCCTGAAGCACCTCGCAGACGTCCCAGAACCACATTCCGGACATGCCAGAAACACCTCCAGGACAGACCATAACCACCTGCCCAACAAGCTGGAACCACCTCTCAGACGTACCAGAACCACTTGCCGGACAAGCTGGAAACATGTACTGCACAGACTGGAAGCACGTGCAGAGCACACCAGAACCACCTGCCGGACACGCCAAAATCACCTTCCGGCTACGCCAGAACCACTCGGCAGACACTCCGGAATCAGCTGCCGGGCATGCCGGAACCATCTCTCAGACGTGCCACAACCACGTGCCGGAGAGACTGGAAGCACCTGCCGAGCTCTCCAGAACCACCTGCTGTACATGCCGGAACCATCTGCCTGACAGGCCAAAATCATATGCCGGCTACGCCAAAACCACTGGGTGGACACTCCAGAATCACCTTGCGGGCATGCCGGAACCACGTCATGGACAGACTGCAAACACTTGCCGGACCTGCCTGAACCACCTGCCGACCATGCCAGAGCCACCTGCTCGACTCACCAGAGCCACCTGCCGGACACACCAGAAACACCTGTGGGGTATGCCAGAACCACTTGGAGGACTCTCCGGGATAACCTGCCGGGCAAGACGGAACCACCTCTCAGACGTGCCAGAACCATGTGCCGGACACGCCGGAACCACCTGCCGAGTATGCCGGAACCACCTGATCCACTGCCCAGTACCACCTGCTGGACACGCCAAAATCACCTGCCGGCTAGGCCAGAACCACTAGGCAGACACTCCGGAACCACCTGCAGGACTGACCGGAACCACATGCCGGACACGCCGGGACCACCTGCCGGACACGCCAAAATCATCAGCCGGCTACGCCACAACCACTTTTCGGACACTCCGGAACCACCTGCCGGGCATGCTGGAACCACCTCTCAGAGGTGCCTCAACCACATGCCAGAGACGGTGGAAGCACCTGCCGAGAATGATGGAAGTTCCTGATCCACTCCACAGAACCACCTGCCGGACAGACCAAGATCACCTGCCTCATACGCCAGAACCACTTGGCGGACAAGCCGGAATCACGTGAAGGGCATGCCGACACAACCTCTCAGACGTGCCAGAACCTCGTGCCGGACACCCAAGAACCACCTGCCTGACAGACCAGAACCACCAGCCGGACACGCCGGAACCACCGGCTCAACTCACCGGAACCACAGCCGGACATGGAAAATCACCTGCCGGCTATGCCAGAACCACTTGGCGAACACTCCAGAATCACCTGCCGGGCAAGCCAGAACCACCTCTCAGAGGTGCCAGAACCACATGCCGGAGACTCCGGAATCACCTGCCGGGCTTGCCAGCACAACCTCTCAGAAGTGCCAGAAGCACGTGCCCGACAGGCCGGAACCATCTCCTGGACAGACCGGAAACACAGGAAACACTCGCCGGAACCACCTGCTTGACTCACCGGTCCGACCTGCAGGACACGCCAAAATCACCTGCCGGGTACGCAAGAACCACTTGGCGGACAAGCTGGAATCACGTGAAGGGCATGCCGACACAACCTCTCAGACGTGCCAGAACCTCGTGTCGGACACCCCAGAACCACCTGCCAGAAAGACTGGAGCAACCTGCCTGACCCGCTGGATCCCCCGGCTCGACTCGCCGGAACCATCTGCCAGACATGCAAGAACCAGCTCTCAGACACAACAGAACCACGTGCCGGACACGCGGGAAGCACCTGTTGAGCATGGCTAAGCCACCTGCTCGACTCGCAAGAAACACCTGCTGGACACGCCAAAATCACGTGCCGGGTACATCAGTACCACTTGGCGGACACTCCGGAATCACCTGTTGGGCATGCCGGAACCACGTCATGGACAGACTGCAAACAACTGCCGGACATGCCTGAACCACCTGCCAAGCACACCGGAACTACTTGTTCGACTCACCAGAGCCACATGCTGGACACACCAGAAACACCTGCGGGGTACGCCAGAACCACTTGGAGGACTCTCCGGGATCACCTGCCGGGCATGCCACAACCACCTCTCAGACATGCCAGAACCACATGCCAATGACACTGTTAGCACCTGCCGAGCACGCCGGAACCACCTGCTCGACTCCACCGAACCACCTGCCGGACATGCCCAAATCACCTGCCGGCTATGCCATAACCAGGTGGTGAACACTTCAGAATCACCTGCCGGGCTTACAGGAACCACCTGCCTGTCACACCAACATCCCCTGCCAGCTACGCCAGAACCACGTGGCGGACACTCTGGAAACACCTGTCGGGCCGGCCGGAACCACCTCTCAGACGTGCCAGAACCATGTGCCTGAGATGCCGGAACCACACCCCGAAAAGACCGAAACCACCTGCCAGACCTGCCTGAACCACCTGCCGAGCACACCGGAACCACCTGCTCGACTCACCGCAACCACCTAACTTACACGCCAAAATCACCTGCCGGGTATGCCAGAACCACTTGGTGGACACTCCAGAATCACCTAACGGGCATGCCGGAACCACGTTATGGACAGACTGCAAGCACATGCCGGACCTGCCTGAACCACCTGCAGAACACGCCGGAACCACCTGCTCGACTCACCAGAGACACCTGCCGGACACACCAGAAACACCTGCGGGGTACGCCAGAACCACTTGGAGGACTCTCCGGGATCAACTGCCGGGCATGCCGGAAGCACCTCTCAGACATGCCAGAACCATGTGCTGGACATGCAGGAACGACCTGCCGAGTATGCCGGAACCACCTGATCCACTCCCCAGAACCACCTGCTGGACACGCCAAAATCACCTGCCAACTACGCCAGTTCCACTCGGGAGACACTCCAGAACCACCTCCAGGACAGACCAGAACCACCTGCCGGACACGCCGGGATCACCTGCTTGACTCGCCAGAACCACCTGCAGGACACGCCAAAATCACCTGCCGGGTATGCCAGAACCAGCTCTCAGACACACCAGAACCACGTGCCGGAGATGCCCGAAGCACCTGCTGAGCATGCCTGAGCCTCCTGCTCGACTAGCGAGAAACACCTGATGGACACGCCAAAATCACCTGCCGGGTACGCCAGAACCACTTGGCGGACACTCCGGAATCACCTACCGGGCATGGCGGAACCACCTCTCAGAGGTGCGAGAACCACATGCCTGAGACTCCAGAATCACCTGCCAGGTATGCCGGAACCACCTCTCAGACGTGCCAGAACCATGTGCCGGACACGCCAGTACCACCTGCCGAGTAAGCCAGAACCACCTGATCAACTCCCCAGAACCACGTGCTTGACACGCCAAAACCACCTGCCGGCTACGCCAGAACCACTCGGCAGACACTCCACAACCACGTCCAGGACAGACCGGAACAACCCGCTGGACACGCCAAAATCACCAGCCGGCTACGCCACAACCACTTGTTGGACACTCCGGAATCACCTGCCGGGCATGCTGGAACCACCTCTCAGAGGTGCCACAAACACATGCCGGACATGGCGGTAGCACCTGCCGAGAATGCCGGAAGTTCCTGATCCACTCCACAGAACCACCTGCCACACACGCAAAAATCACCTGCCGGCTACGCCAGAATCACTTGGCGGACACTCCAGAATCACCTGCCGGGCATGCCAGCACAACTTCTCAGAAGTGCCAGAAGCACGTACGGGACAAGACGGAAACATCTCCCGGACAAACCGGAAACTCAGGAAACACTTGCCGCAACCACCTGCTTGACTCACCGGTCCCACCTGCCGGACACACCGAAATCACCTACCCGCTACACCAGAACCACTTGGCGGACAAGCAGGAATCACGTGAAGGGCATGCCGACACAACCTCTCAGACGTGCCAGAACCTCGTGTCGGACACCGCAGAACCACCTGCCGGACAGTCCGGAACCATCTGCCGGACACTCCGGAACCACCGCCTCGACTCGCCGGAACCACCGCCGGACATGCAAAATTACCTGCCGGCTACGCCAGAATCACTTGGCAAACACTCTGGAATCACCTGCCGGGCATGCCGAGACCACCTCCCAGACGTGCCAGAATCATGTGCCGGACACGCAGGAACCACCTGCCGAGTACGCCGGAACCACCTCATCCACTCCCAAGAACCACCTGCTGGACACGCCAAAATCACCTGCCGGCTACTCCAGAACCACTCGGCAGACACTCCGGAACCACCTCCAGGACAAACCGGAACTACCTGCCAGACACGCTGGGACCACCTGCTTGACTCGCCATAACCACCTGCCGGACACACCAAAATCACCAGCCGGCTATGCCACAACCACTTGTGAGACACTCCGGAATCACCTGCCGGGCATGCTGGAACCACCTCTCAGACGTGCCAGAACCATGTGCCGGACACGCCGGAACCACCTGCCGAGTATGCCGGAACCACCTGATCCACTGCCCAGAACCACCTGCTGGACACGCCAAAATCTCCTGCCGGCTACGCCAGAACCACTAGGCAGACACTCCGGAACCACCTGCAGGACTGACCGGAACCACCTGCCGGACACGCCGGGACCACCTGCCGGACACGCCAAAATCATCAGCCGGCTCCGCCACAACCACTTTTCGGACACTCCGGAACCACCTGCCGGGCATGCTGGAACCACCTCTCAGACGTGTCAGAACCACGTGCCGGAGACGCCGCAAGCAGCTGCCGAGCACGGCAGAAACACCTGCTCAACTCGCCTGAACCACCTGCCGGACACGCCAAAATCACCTGCCCGCTACACCAGAACCACTTGTCGGACAAGCCAGAATCACGTGAAGGGCATGCCGGCGCAACCTCTCAGACGTGGCAGAACCTCGTGCCTGACACTCCAGAACCACCTGCCAGACAGAGCGCAAACATCTGCCGGACACGCCGGAACCACCGGCTCGACTCGCCAGAACCACCTGCCGGACATGCAAAAATCAGCTGCCGGCTACGCCACAACCAGTTGGTGAACACTTCGCAATCACCTGCCGGGCTTGCTGGAACCACATGATGGTCATGCCAAAATCACCTGCCAACTATGTCAGAATCAGTTGGCGGACACTGTGGAAACACCTGTCTGGCCGGCCGGAACCACATCTCAGACGGGCCAGAACCATGTGCATGAGATGCCCAAACCACACCCCGAACACACGGAAACCACCGGCCAGACCCGCCTGAACCACCTGCCGAGCACGCCAGAACCACCTGCTCGACTCGCCGGAACCACCTACCTGACACGCCAAAATCACCTGCCAGTTATGCCAGAACCACTTGGCGGAAACTCCGGAATCATCTCTCGGACATGCCAGAACGAGCTCTCAGACACAACAGAACCACGTGCCGGAGACGCCGGAAGCACCTCCCGGACAGACCGGAACCACCTGCCAGACATTCCGGACACACCTGTTCCACTCGCCAGAAACACCTGCCGGATACGCCAAAATCACCTGCCAGGTACGCCAGAACCACCTGGCGGACACTCCAGAATCACCTGCTGCGCATGCCGGAACCTCCTCTCAGACGTGCTGGAAGCACATGCCGGGCACGCCGGAAACACCTCCCGGACAGTCCGGAACCACCTGCCAGACATGCCGGAACCACCTGCCGAGCACGCCGGAGCTACCTGCCTCACTCGCTGGAACCACCTGCCGGACAGGCCACAATCAACAGCTGGCTATGCGGGAACCACCTGGCGGACAGTCCGGAATCCCCTGCCGGGCTTGCAGGAACCACCTCTCAGACATGCCAGAAGCACATGCCGGACACGCTGGAACCACGTCCTGGACAGACTGGAACCACCTGCCGGACACGCCTGGACCACCTGCTGAGCACACCGGAAACACCTGCCGGACACGCCAAATCACCTGCGGGCTACGCCAGAACCACTTGGAGGACTCTCCGTTATGACCTGCCGGGCATGCTGGAACCACCTCTCAGACGTGCCAGAACCACGTGGTGGACACTCCAGAATCATCAGCCTTAAATGCCGGAACCAGCTGTCAGACACACCAGAACCACGTGCCGGAGACTCCGGAAGCACATGCCGAGCATGCCGGATATACCTGCTCGACTCACCAGAAACACCTGCCGGACACGCCAAAATCATCTGCTGGCTACGCCAAAACCACTTGGTGGACTCTCTGGAATCACCTGCCGGGCATGATAGAACCACCTCTCAGGCGTGCCGGAACCACGTGCCGGACACGCCGGAACCACCTCCCGGACAGACCGGAACCACCTACCGGACACGCCGGAATCACTGGCTCGACCCGCCAGAACCAATGCCGGACATGCAAAATCACCTGCCGGCTACGCCAGAACCACTTGGCGAACACTCCGGAATCACCTGCCGGACATTCCGGAATCACCTCTCAGACATGCCAGAAACACATGCCAATGACACCGGAAGCACCTGCCGAGCACGACGGAACCACCTGCTCGACTCGCCTGAACCACCTGCCGGACAGGCCAAAATCAAACGCTGGCTATGCGGGAACCACCTGGCGGAAAGTCCGGAATCACATGTCGGGCATGCAGGAACCACCTCTCAGACGTAACAGACCACGTGCCGGACACGCCAAAATCACCTCCCGGGTATGCCAGAACCACCTGGCGGACACTCCAGAATCACCTGCCGCACATGCCGGAACCAGCTCTCAGACGTGCCGGAAGCACGTGCCGGACACGCTGGAAACACCTCTCGGACAGACCGGAACCACCTGCCAGACATGCCGGAACCACCTATTGAACACGCCGGAGCCACCTGCTCAACTCGCTGGAACCACCTGCCGGATAGGCCAAAATCAACAGCTGGCTATGCGGGAACCAGCTGGCGGACAGTCCGGAATCACCTGCCGGGCATGCAGGAACCACCTCTCAGACGTGCCGGAAGCACATGCCGGACACGCCGGAAACAACTACCGGACAGTCCACAATCACCTGCCGGGCATGCAGGAACCACCTCTCAGACGTAACAGAACCACGTGCTGGACACACTGGAACCATGTCCTGGACAGACAGGAACCACCTGCCGTACACGCCTGGACCACCTGCCGAGCACGCTGGAACCACCTGCTCGACTCGCAGGACCACGGGCCGGACATGCCAAAATGAACTGCCGGCTACACCAGAACCACTTACCTGACACTCCGGAATCACCTGCCTGGCATGCCAGAACCACCTCTCAGACGTGCCAGAAGCACGTGCCAGACACGCCGGAAACACCTACCGGACAGACGGGAACCACCTGCCAGACATGCCGGAACCACCTGCCGGACAGGCCAAAATCAAAGCTGGCTATGCGAAAACCACCTGGTGAAGAGTCCGCAATCACCTGCCGGGCATTCAGGAACCACCTCTCAGACACAACAGAACCATGTGCCGGACACGCTGGAACCACACGTGGACAGACTGGAACCACCTGCCGGAAACGCCTGGACCACCTGCCGAGCACGCCGGAACCACCTGCTCGACTCGCAGGACCCAAGGGGCCAGACACTCCAAAATGAACTGCCGGCTACACCAGAACCACTTACCCGACACTCCGGAATCATCTGCCTGGCATGCCAGAACCAGCTCTCAGACGTGCCAGAAGCATGTGCCTGACATGCCGGAACGACCTATCGGACAGAATGGAACCACCTGCCAGACACACTGCAACCACCTGCCGAACACGCCACAGCCACCTGCTCGACTCGCCGGAGCCACCTGCCGGACAGGCCAATATCAACTGCTGGCTATGCCAGAACCACCTGGGGGACAGTCCAGAATCACCTGCCAGCCATGGCGGAACCACCTCTCAGACGTACCAGAACCACGTGCCAGACACGCCAGAACCACAACCTGGACAGACTGGAACCACCTGCCGGACATGCCCGAACCTCCTGCCGAGAATGCCAGAAACACCTGCTCGGCTCCTGGGAAATTTCTAGGGGGAAACTGTCATAGAAATGAAGGTCAAACGGACTTTCTTGCCAGACCACCTCGCCACTTTAGAACTTCTGCTTCTGCCACAATTCCACCTTGCCAACCCGGCTCAGACGAAATGCCTACATCTTCCCCTTGAGCAATGGGGGCCAGGCCCGGATGATTGTGGTTCCACATGCTGAGGAGGAGAGAGACACTAGGCTTTTAACTAACCACCAAGTGCAATGGTTGAGAGAGTGTCAGAAAGCACCAATGGCAGAAAGACCCCTTTACTCTCAGCAGTGCCCTCCATTGCTCTAGACGTGGAATGCACAATGCACTGGCTCCAGCCCTCCAGGGGCGACAAGCCACAGACCAGCTTCCTTCCATCTCTTTAGGAAGCTGAGAAAGAACTCGCTTTCAACAGTGCTCTTTCTGTGTCCTGGCAACATATCATACAAAGGCAGCTGATATGCCGTTTCATTTCAGCGCTTAACTCGCCGATTTAGAACTTCTGCTTCTGCCAAATTTCCACCTTGCCAACCCGGCTCAGATGAAATGCCTACATCTTGCACTTCAGCAATGGGGACGAGGCCCAGATGAGGGTGCCTCCACATGTTTAGCAAGAGCAGACAATAGGCTTTTTACAAACCGCCATTGTGCACTGGGTCAGAGAGTGTCAGAATGCACCTATGTCAGAAAGGGCCCTTTGCTCTCAGCCGTGCCCTCCGTTGCTCTAGAGGAGGAAGACACAAAGCACTGCCTCCATCCTTCAATTGGAGACAAGTCATAAACAGTCCTGCTTCCAGCTCTTTAGGAAGGTGGGAAAGCACTCGCATTCCACAGTGCTCTTACAGCGTCCTGGGAACATCTCATACAAAGGCAGCTGAACGCCGTGTCTTTTCAGCCCTTAACTCGCCAATCTGCAACATCCGCTTCTGCCGCATTTCCACCTTGCCCACCCGGCTCAGACGATATGCCTACCTCTTCCCCTTGAGCAATGGGGACGAGGCCTGGATCATTGTGGTTCCACATGCTGAGGAGGTGACAGACAATAGGCTTTTAACCAACCGCCCTTGAGCAATGGTTAGGGCAGTGTCAGAAAGCACCAATGTCACAAAGGCCCTTTACTCTCGGTTGTGCCCTCCATTCCTCTAGAGGTAGGAGGCACAAGGCACTGGCACCACCCCTGAAGGGTATCAGAAATCACCTATGGCAGAAAGCCCCCTTGGCTATCAGCCATGCCCTCCATTGCTCTGCAGGTGGAAGGCACAAAGCACTGCCTCCATCCTTCAATAGGAAACAAGCCATAAACTGTCTTGCCTCCAACTCTTTAGGAAGCTGACGAACAACTCGCTTTCCACTGTCCTGTTACATCATACCAGGAAACACTCATACAAAGGCAGCTCAAACGCCATTTTGTCCCCGCCCTTAACTCGCAGCTTTAGGACCTGTGCTTCTGCCGCAATTCCACCTTTCCAACCTGGCTCAGACAAAATGCCTACACCTTCCCCTGAAGCAACTGGGCTGAGTCCCAAATGATTGAGCGTCCACGTTTTTAGGAGGCAATGGACTGCACGCCTTTTTCCAACAACCCTGTGCATTGGTGGAGAGAGTGTCGGAAAGCAGCTATGTCAGAAAGGCCCCTTTGCTGTCAGCCGTGCCCTCCACTGCTCTAGAGGTGAAGGGCACAAGGGACTGGCTGTGGATCCACCCCTCAATGGGAGACAAACCACATCTTGTCCTGCTTCCAGCACTTTAGGAAGCTGAGAAAAATCTCCCTTTACACAGTGCTCGTACAGCGTCCTGGGAACATCTCATACAAAGGAGGCTGAACGCCGTTTCTTTCCAGCACTTCACTCGCCGGTCTGGAACATCTGCATCCTGCACATTTCCACCTTGTCAACCCGGCTCAGACGAAATGCCTACATCTTCCTCTTGAGCAACGGGGACGAGCCCCGGATGATTGTGATTCCACATGCTGAGGAGGAGAGAGCCAATAGGCTTTTAAATAACCGCCATGTGCAATGGTTGGGAGAGTGTCAGAAAGCACCAATGGCAGAAAGACCCCTTTACTTTACTCTCAGTCATGCCCTCCATTGCTCTAGAGGTGGAGGGCACAATGCACTGCCTCCATCCTTAAATGGGAGACAAGCCATAAACTGTCTTGCTTCCAGCTCTTTAGGAACTGAGAAAAAACTCGCTTTCCACAGTGCTGTTAGAGCATACGAGGAAACTCTCATGCAAAGGCAGTTCAAACGCCATTTCTTCCCAGCCCTTAATTCGCCGTTTTAGGACTTCTGCTTCTGCCGCAATTCCACCTTGCCAACCCGGCTCAGACAAAATACCTATGTCTTCCCCTGAAGCAACTGGGCTGAGTCCCAAATGATTTAGCATCCACCTGCTCAGGAGGCGATAGACTGTAAGCCTTTTTCCAACCACCATTGTGCACTAGTGGAGAGTGTCAGAATGCAGCTCTGTCAGAAAGACCCTTTTGCTCTCAGCCATGCCCTCCATTGCTCTAGACCTGGAATGCACAATGCATTGGCTCCACCCCTCAAGGGGCCACAAGCCGCAGACCATCTTTCTTCCATCTCTTTAGGAAGCTGAGAACAAACTCACCTGACGTATAAAAAGGAATCATGCCTCTTATGTGCCTGAAAACCCCGGGAGACATGCCAAAAACACCCTCTGCACACTCTCAAAGAGCCACACATTCTTGCCAGTACGACCCAACAGGCATACCAGAAGCACCCACGTTGCATGCCAGAACCACCTGTAACCAACTGCCGGACACAGTGGAACAACGATTCTGACACTGCAGAATCATCTCTTCAACATGCCAGCCGCACACAATGACATGACGGAAACAGATTCCAAACATAGCACAACGACATGCCAGACACATTGTAAACACCTGTTGGATATGCCACAAACAGGTGCCAGAAACACTGAAACCAGCTGACGAGTATGTAAGAACGGGGGCCAGAAAACCGACAAGCACCTGTCTTACAAACCAGAGCCACGAGCCCAAAAAGCAAGAAAGACCTGCCGGACACACCAAAACAACCTGCTGGTGACGCCAGAACCACTTGGCGGACACCCAGGAATCACCTGCCGGGCATGCCCGAAGCACCTCACAGACGTGCCAGAACCACGTGCCGGCCATGCCGGAACCAGCTCCCGGACAGACCAGAAGCACCTGCCGGACATGCCAGAACCACTTGCCGAGCATGCAGGAACCACCTGCTCAACACGCAGGACCCACCTGCTGGACATGCCAAAATTACCTGCTGGCTCCACCAGAGCCACTTGGTGGACACTCTGGAATCTCCTGAGGGCATGCAGGAACCACCTCTCAAACTTGCCACAACCACATTCCTGACACGCCGGAACCACCCCCCGAAAACAACAGAAGCACATGCCGAGCACGCCGGAATAACTTCCTCGACTCGCTGGAACCATGTGCCGGACACGCCGTAATCACCTGCTGGCTATGCCAGAACAACATGGCAGACACTCCGAAATCACCTGCCAGCCATGCCGGAACCGCATCTCAGACGTACCAGAACCACGTGCCGGACACGCAGGAACCATGTCCTGGACAGACTGGAACCACCTGCCGGACACCCATGACCCAAGAGCCGAGCATGCCGGAACCACCGGCTCGACTTGCAGGACCCCCCTAACGCACACGCCAAAATCACGTGCCGGCTGCACCAGAACCACTTGTCGGACACTCTGGAATCACCTGCCGGGCATGCCGGAACCACCTCTCAGACATGCCAGAACCACGTGCCGAACACGTCAGAACCACCTCCTGGATGACCAGAACCACGTGCTGGACATGCCTGATCCACTTGGTGGACACTCCGGAATCACCTGCCGGACACGCCAAAACCACCTACAGGACAGACCAAAGCCACCTGCCGAGCACGCCAAAGCCACCTGCTTGACTCGC
Source organism: Equus przewalskii (assembly GCF_037783145.1). Lineage (NCBI taxonomy): Eukaryota > Metazoa > Chordata > Mammalia > Perissodactyla > Equidae > Equus > Equus przewalskii. Next base: position 50,245 of record NW_027228583.1, on the reverse strand, counting down.
CGGAACCACCTGCCAGTCATGCCAAAATAACCTGCCGGCTGTGCCAGAACTGCTTGGCAGATCCTCCGGAACCACCTCCTTGAGAGATCGGAACCACCTGATGGACCAGCCAGAGCCACCTGCCGAACAATCCGGAACTACCTGCTCTTGCCGGAACCACCTCCCAGACACGCCAAAATCACCTGCCGGCTATGCCAAACTACTTGGCGGACACGCCGGAACCACCTGCCAAGCACGGCGGAGCCACATGATCAAATCGCCAGAACCACCTGCCGGACACCCCAAAATCAACTGCCCGCTATGGCAGAACCAAGTGGCAGACAGTCCAGAATCACCTGCCGGGCATGCCAGAACCACCTCTCAGACGTACCAGAGCCACATGCCGGAGACGCCGGAAGCAACTCCAAGACAGAGCGGAAGCACCTGACGGACACGCCGGAACCACCTGCTCGACTTGACGCAACCACCTGCTGGACATGGCAAAAACACCAGCCAGCTACGCCAGAACCACTTGGCGGACACTCCAGAATCACCTTCGGGCATGCTGGAACCACTTTTCAGACTTACCAGAACCACGTGCTGGACACGCTGCAACCACGTCCTTGACCGACTGGAACCACCGTCCGGACATGCCTAAACCACGTGCTGAGCACGCCGGAGGCACCTGCTCGACTCGCTGGAACCACCTGCCGGACATGCCAAAATCAACTTCCGGCTATGCCAGAACCACTTGGCGGACACTCCGTAATCATCTGCTGGACATGCCGGAGCCAGCTCTCAGACACACCAGAACCACATTCCGGATACGCCGGAAGCACCTGCCGAGCATTCAGGAGCCACCTGCTCGACTCGCCAGAAACATCTGTCGGACACGCAAAAATCACCAGCCGGGTACGCCAGAACCACTTGGCAGACACTCCGGAATCACCTGCCGGGCATGCCAGAACCACCTCTCAGACGTGCCAGAACCACGTGGCGGACAGTCCGGAATCACCTGTTGGGCATGCGCAACAACCTCTGAGATGTACCATAACCACGTGCCATAGACGCCGGAAGCACCTACCTGACAGACCGGAACCACCTGCTGGACCAGCCTGAACCACCTGCCCGGCACGCCGGAACCATCTGCCAGACACGCAAAAATCATCTGCCGGCTACACCAGAACCACTTGCCAGACAATCTGGAGTCACCTGTCGGGCATGCCGGAACCAACTCTCAGACTTGCCAGAACCACGTGCTGGACATGCCGGAACCAACTCCAGGACAGACCAGAACCACTTGACGGACCCACGTGAACCAAATACCGAGCACGCTGGAACCACCTGCTAGAGTCGCCGGAACCACATGCCAGACACGGGAAAATCACCTGCCAGCTACGCCAGAACCACTTGGCGGACAGCCGGAAACACCTGTCGTGCCGGCCGGAACCACCCCTCAGACGTGCCAGAACCATGTGCCTGAGATGCGGGAACCACACACTGAACACACTGAAACCACGTGCCAGACCCGCCTGAACCACCTGCCGAGCACGCCGGAACCACCTGCTCGACTCGCAAGAACCACCTACCTGAAACGCCAAAATCACCTGCCGGGTATGCCAGAACCACTTGTGGGACACTCCGGAATCATCTGCCAGACATGCCAGAACCAGCTCGCAGACACACCAGAACCATGTGACGGAGACGCCAGAAGCACCTGCTGAGCATGCCTGAGCCACCTGCTCGACTCGCAAGAAACACCTGCCGGACATGCCAAAATCACCTGCCGGCTACGCCAGAACCAATCGGCAGACACTCCGGAACCACCTCCAGGACAGACCGGAACCACCTGCCACACCCGCCTGAACCACCTGCCGATCACGCCGGAACCACCTGCTCGACTCGCCGGAACCACCTACCTGACATGCCAAAATCACCTGCCAGGTATTCGAGAGCCACTTGGTGGATGCTGCAAATCATCTGTCAGACATGCCAGAACCAGCTCTCAGACACACCAGAACCACGTGCCGGAGACGCCGGAAGAACCTGCTGAGCATGCCTGAGCCACCTGCTCGAGTCGCAAGAAACACCTGCCGGACACGCCAAAATCACCTGCCTGTTACGCCAGAACCACTTGGCGGACACTCCGGATTCACCTGTCGGGCATGCCAGAACCACCTCTCAGACTTGCCAGAACCATGTTCCGGACACGCCGGTACCACCTACCAAGTATGCCAGAACCACATGATCCACCCCCCAGAACCACCTGCTGGACACGTCAAAATCACCTGCAGGCTACGCAAGAACCACTCGGCAGACATTCTGGAATCACCCGCCGGGCAGGCCGGAACCACCTCTCAGAGGTGCCAGAACCACATGCCTGAGACTCCGGAATCATCTGCTGGGCATGCCGGAGCCATCTCTCAGACGTGCCGCAACCACGTGCCACAGAGACCGGAAGCACCTGCCGAGCTCACCGGAACCACCTGCTGGACATGCCGGAACCACCTGCCTGACAGGCCAAAATCATATGCCGGCTACGCCAAAACCACTTGGTGGACACTCCAGAATCACCTTGCGGGCATGCCGGAACCACGTCATGGACAGACGGCAAACACCTGCCGGACCTGCCTGAACCAACTTCCGAGCACGTCGGAACCACCTGCTGGACTCACTAGAGACACCTTCCGGACACACCAGATACACCTGCGGGGTACGCCAGAACCACTTGGAGGACTCTCCGGGATCACAGGCCGGGCATGCCGGAACCACCTCTCAGACGTGCCAGAACCCTGTGCCGGACACGCCTGAACCACCTGCCGAGTATGCCGGAACCACCGGATCCACTCCCCAGAACCACCTGCTGGACACGCCAAAATCACCTGCCGGCTACGCCAGAACCACTCGGCAGACACTCCGGAACCACCTCCAGGACAGACTGGAACCAACTGCCGGACACGCCGGGACCACCTGCTTGACTCGCCAGAACCACCTGCCGGACACGCCAAAATCACCACATGGCTATGCCACAACCACTTGTCGGACACTCCGGAATCACCTGCCCGGCATGCTGGAACCACCTCTCAGAGGTGCCACAACCACATGCCGGAGACGACGGAAGCACCTGATGAGAATGCCGGAAGTTCCTGATCCACTCCACAGAACCACCTGCCGGACACGCCAAAATCACCTGGCCAACTACGCCAGAACCACTCGGCAGACACTCCGGAATCACCTGCCGGGCATGACGGAACCACCTGTCAGACGTACCAGAACCACATGTCGGACAGACTGGAATCACCTGCCGGACACGCCGGAATGACCTGTCAAGAACGCTGGAGCCACCTGAACAGTACGCCAGAAGCACCAGCCGGACACATCAAAATCACCTGCCGGACACGCCAAAATCACCTGCCCGACATGCCAAAATCACCTGTGGGGTACGCCAGAACAACTTGGAGGATTCTCCAGGATCACCTGCCGGGCATGCCGGTACCACCTCTCAGATGTGCCAGAACCACATGTCGCACACTCCGTAATCACCTGCCGGGCTTACCGGAACCACCTCTCAGACGTGCCAGAACAACATGTTGGAGAGACCGGAAGCACCTGCCGAGCTCACCGGAACCAACTGCTGGACATACCGAAACCACCTGCCTGACACGCCAAAATCACCTGCCGGCTATGCCAAAACCACTTGGTGGACACTCCAGAATCACCTTCCGGGCATGCCGGAACCACGTTATGGACAGACTGCAAACACCTGCCGGACCTGCCTGAACCACCTGCCGGACACACCTAAAACACCTGCGGGCTATGCCAGAACCACTTGGCGGACTCTCCTGGATCAAATGCCAGGAATGCCAGAGCCACCTCTCAGACTTGCCAGAACCATGTGCCGGACACGCCGGACCACCTGCCGAGTATGCCGGAACCACCTGATCCACTCCCCAGAACCACCTGCTGGACACGCCAAAATCACCTGCCGGCTACGCCAGAACCACTCAGCAGACACTCCGGGATCACCTGCTGTCATACCAGAACCACGTGTCAGATGTGCCAGAACCACATGCCGGAGATGCCGGAACCACCTACCGGACACAACGGAACCACATGCCAGAACTGCCTGAACCACCTGCCGAGCATGCCGGAACCACCGGCCGGAAACGCCAAAAACACCTGCGGGCTACGCCAGAACCACTTGGAGGACTCTCCGGGATCACCTGCAGGTCATGGCGGAACCACCTATCAGACGTGCCACAACCACGTGTCGGAGAGACCGGAAGCACATCCGGGACAACCAGAACCACCTGCCGGAACCACCTGTACCACCTGCCGAGCACGCTGGAGCCACCTGCTCGAGTCACTGGAACCACCTGGCGAACACAGCAAAATCACCTGCGTGACATGCCAAAATCACCTGCCAGGAACGCCAAAGACACCTGCCGGCTATGCCAGAACCACTTGCCGGACTTTCCGGAATCACCTACCGGGAAGGCCGGACCCACCTCTCAAATGGGCCAAAATCAAGTGCCAGAGAAGCCAGAAGCACCTGCCGAGCTAGCCGGAAGCACCTGCTCGAATCCTCGGAACCACCTGTGGGACACCCCAAAATCACCTGCTGGCTACGCCAGAACAATTTGGTGGACAATCCGGAATCACCTGCCGGACATGCCAGAACCACCTGTCAGTCGTGCCGGCACCACATGCCGGACACGCCGGAATCACCTACCGGACACAACGGAACCACCTGCCAGACACGCCGGAACCACCTGCCGAGTATGGCAGAATCACCTGGTCCACTCCCCAGACCACATGCTGGACACGCCAAAATCACCTGCCGGCTACGCCAGAAACACTCGGCAGACACTCTGGAATCACCTGCCGGGCATGACGGAACCACCTCTCAGACGTAGCAGAACCACATGTCGGACAGACCGGAATCACCTGCCAGACACGCCGGAATGACCTGTGGAGAACACCGGAACCACCTGAACAGTACGCCAGAAACACCTGCCGGACACATCAAAATCACCTGCCGGACACGCCAAAATCACATGCCGGCTAGGCCAGAGCAACTTGGAGGACTCTCCAGGATCACCTGCCGGCCATGCCGGTACCACCTATCAGATGTGCCAGAACCACATGTCGCACACTCCGGAATCACCTGCTGGGCTTGCCGGAACTACCTCTCAGACATGCCGAACCACATGTCAGACGCTCCAGAATCACCTGCCGGGCATGCCGGAACCACCTCTCTGACATGCCAGAAACACGTGCCGCACCCGCCGGAAGCACCTCCCGGACTGACCGTAACCAACAGCTGGACACGCCTGAAGCATCTGCTGAGCACGCCAGAACCACCTGCTCAACTCGCCGGAACCATCTGCCGGACTCGCCTCAACCACCAGCCGGCTATGTCAGAACTACTTGGCGGACACTCAGGAATCACCAGCTGAGCATCCCAGAACGACCTCTCTGACGTGCCGGAACCACGTGCCGGACACTCCGGAACCGTCTGCTGTGCATGTCGGACCCACCTGCTCAAATCGCCGGAACCACCTGCCGAACACATAAAAATCGCCTGTCGACTACGCCAGAACCACGTGACGGACTGCGTGGAAAGACATGCCAAGCATGCCAGAACCACCTCTCAGACGTGCCAAAATCATATTCCGGACACGCCTGAACCAGCTGCCTAGCACACCGGATCCACCTGCTCGACTCACTGGAACCAACTGCTGGACAATGCCAAAATCACGTGCCAGCTACACCAGAACCACCTGGCGACTATAGGAATCACCTGCTAGGCATGCCAGAGACACCTCTCAGACGTGCCAGAACCACGTGCTGGACACATCAGAACGACCTCCCGGAGTGACCGGAACCATGTGCAGGACACGCCTGAACCCCTGGCTAAGCACGCCGGACCCATCTGCTCACCTTGCAACAACCACCTGCTAGACATGCCGAAATCACCTGCCGGCTAGGCAAGAACCTCTTGGCGAACACTCAGGATTCACCTGCTGGGCATGCCAGAAATACCTCTCAGACGTGCCAGAACCATGTGCCAGACATGTCAGAACCACCTCCCATACTGACCGGAACCACCTGCGGGACATGCCTGAACCACCTGCTGAGCACGCCGGAACCACCTGCTCAACTTGCCGGAAGCACCTGCCGGACCTTGCCTCAACCACCTGCTGGCTACACCAGAACGACTTGGCGGACACTCAGGAATCACCTGCCGAGCATCCCAGAACCACCTCTCAGATGTGCCTGAACCACGTGCTGGTCACGCCGGAAACCCCTGCTGAGCACGCCAGACCCAGCTGCTCAACTCGCCGGAACCACCTGACAGAGCAGCAAAAATCACCTGCCGGCTATGCCGGAACCAAATGTCGGACACTCCGGAATGACCTGCCGGGCATGCCGGTACCACCTCTCAGACGTGCCAGAAACACGTGCAGTACACACTGGAACCAGCTGTTGGACAGACCGGAACCACATGCCAGACACGCCAGAACCACCTGCCAAGCACCTCAGAACCACCTGCTCGACTCGCCGGAAACACCTGCCGAACATGTCAAAATCACCTGCCGGCTATGCCAGAACCACGTGGCAGACAGTCTGGAAAGACTGCCGGGCATGCCGGAACCACCTGTCAGACGTGCCAGAACCACATGCCAGACACGGCGGAAGCACCTGCCAAGCACGCCGGAACCACCGGCTTGACTGGCCGGAAGCACCGGCCGGAAACGCCAAAATCACCTGCCAGCTACGGCAGAACCATTTGGTGACACTCCAGAATAACCTGCCAGGCGTGTCGGAACCACATCTAAGACGTGCCAGAACAATGTGCCAGACACACAGGAACCACCTCCCAGACAGACCGGAACCAACTGCCAAGCACGCCAGAACCACCTCCTTGACTCACCGGAACCACCTGCCGGAAACGTCTGAACCACCTGCCAAGCACGCCGGATCCACCTCCTCTACTCGCCGGAACCACCTGCTGGACACACACAAATCACCAGCGGGCTACGCCAGAACCACTTGGTGGACACTCTGGAATCAAATGCTGCGCATGCCGGAACCACCACTCAGATGTGCCAGAAGCACATGCTGGAGACAGCGGAAGTACTAGCCGAGCATGCCTGAACAACCAGATCCACTCCCCAGAACCACCTGCCAGATATGCCAACATCAACTGCTGGCTATGCCAGAACCACTTGGCGGACACTCCGGAATCACCTGCCGTGCATGCTGGAACAACCTCTCAGATGTACAAGAACCACATGCCGGACACGCCAGAACCACATCCTGGATAGACTGGAACCACCTGCCTGACACAACTGAACCACCTGCCGAGCACGCCGGAACCACCTGCTCGACACACCAGAACCACGTGCCGGAGACGCCGGAAGCACCTGCTGAGCATGCCTGAGACACCTGCTCGACTCACAAGAAACACCTGCCAGACACGCGAAAATCACCTGCCGGCTAAGCCAGAACCACTTGGTGGACAATCCGGAATCACCTGCCGTGCATGCCGGAACCACATCCTGGACAGACTAGAAACATCTGCTGGACAAGCCTGAAGCAACTGCTGGTAATGCCGGAACCACCTCTCAGACATGCCAGAAACACGTGCCGGACATGCCGGAAGCACCTGTCGGGCATCCCGGATTCACCTTTCAGAAGTTCCAGAAACACGTACGCGAGACGCCGGAAGCATCTGCCGAGCACGCCAGAACCACCTGCTCTACTCGTCGGAACCACCTGCCGGACATGTCAAAATCACCTGCCGGGCATGCAGGAACCACTTGGTAGACACTCCGGAATCATCTGCCGGACATGCCATCACCAGCTCTCAGACACACCAGAACCATGTGCCAGAGATGCCGGACGCGCCTGCTGAGCATGCCTGAGCCACCTGCTCAACTTGCAAGAAACACCAGCCGGACACGCCAAAATCACCTGCCGGGTACACCAGAACCACTTGGCGGACACTCCGGAATCACCTGCCGGGCATGCCGGAACCACCTCTCAGATGTGCCAGAATCACATGCCGGAGACTCCAGAATCACCTGCCGGGCATGACGGAACAATCTCTCAGACGTGCCACAACCACGTGCCGGAGAGACCGGAAGCACCTGCCAAGCTCTCCGTAACCACCTGCTGGACATGCGGGAACCACCTGCCTCACAGGCCAAAATCACATGCCGGCTATGCCAAAACTACTTGGTGGACACACCAGAATCACCCTGCGGGCATGCCCGTCATGGACAGACTGCAAACACCTGCCGGACCTGCCTGAACCACCTGCCGAGCACGCCGGAACCACCTGCTCGACTCGCCAGAGCCACCTGCCGGACACACCAGAAACACCTGCGGGGTACGCCAGAACCACTTGGAGGACTCTCCGGGATAACCTGCCGGGCAAACGGAACCACCTCTCAGACGTGCCAGAACCATGTGCCGGACACGCCGGAACCACCTGCCGAGTATGCTGGAACCACCTGATCCACTCCCCAGAAGCACCTGCTGGACACGGCAAAATCACCTGCCGGCTACACCAGAACCACTTGGCGGACACTCCAGAATCACCTGCCGGGCATGCCAGCACCACCTCTCAGAAGTGCCAGAAGCACGTGCCGGACAGGCCGGGACCAACTCCTGGACAGACTGGAAACACAGGAAACACTCGCCGCAACCATCTGCTTGACTCACCAGTCCCAACTGCCGGACACGCCAAAATCACCTGCCCGCTACACCAGAACCACTTGGCGGACAGCCAGACTCACGTGAAGGGCATGCCGACACAACCTCTCAGATGTGCCACAACCTTGTGCCGGACACCACAGAACCACCTGCCGGACACGCCGGCACCACCGGCTCGACTCGCTGGAACCACCGCTGGACATGCAAAATCACCTGCCGGCTACGCCAGAACCACTTGACGAACACTCCGGCATCACCAGCCGGGCATGCCGACACAACCTCTCAGACGTGCCAGAAGGTCATGCCGGACACCCTAGAAACACCTGCCGGACAGACCGGAACCACCTGCCGGACACGCCAGAACCACCGGCTCGACTCGCCGAAACCACCGCCGGACATGCAAATTCACCTGCCGGCTATGCCAGAACCACTTGGCGAACACTCACGGAATCACCTACCAGGCATGCCGGAACCACCTCTCAGACGTGCCAGAACCATGTGACTGAGATGCCGGTACCACACCCTGAACAGACCGAAACCACCTGCCAGACCCGCCTGAACCACCTGCCGAGCACACCAGAACCACCTGCTCGACTCGCAGGAACCACCTACCTGACACGCCAAAATAATCTGCCGGGTATGCCAGAACCACATGGCGGACTCTATGGAATCACCTGCCAGGCATGCTGGAAAAATACCTCTCAGACGTGCTGGAAGCACGTGCCAGAAACGCCGGAACCACCTACTGGAAAGACCGGAACCACCGCCAGACCCGCCTGAACCAACTGCTGAGCACCCCGGGACAACCTGCTCCACTCGCTGGAGCCACCTGCTAGACCCGCCAAAATCACCTGCCGTCTACGCCAGAACCACTTGCCGAACACTCCGGAATCACCTGCCAGGCATGCCGGAACCACCTCTCACACGTGCCAGAACCACGTGCCAGAGACACAGGAACCACCTGCTGGACACACCAGAAACACCTGCCTGACACGCCAAAATTACGTGCCAACTACACCAAAACCACCTGGTGGACACTCCAGATCACCTTCCCGGGCATGCGGAACCACGTCATGGACAAGCTTCAAACACCTGCTGGACCTGCCTGAACCACCTGCTAAGCATGCCGGAACCACCTGCTCGACTCGCCAGAACCACCCGTCGGACACACCAAAAACACTTGCGGACTACGCCACAAACACTTGGAGGACTCTCCAGAATCACCTGCCAGGCATGCCAGAACCACCTCTCAGACGTGCCAGAACCATGTGCCAGAAACGCTGGAACCACCTGCCGAGTATGCCGGAACCACCTGATCCCCTCCCCACAACCACCTGCTGGACACGCCAAAATCACCTGCCGGCTATGCCAGAAACACTCGGCAGACACTCCGGAATCACCCGTCAGGCATTCCGGAACGACCTCTCAGACGTGCCAGAACCATGTGCCGGACACTCCGAAACCACCTGCTGAGCATGCAGGAACCACCTGCTCGACTCGCAGGACCCACCTGCCGCACACGCACAAATCACCTGCTGGCTATTGCAGAACCACTTGCCGAACTTTCCGGAATCACCTACCGGGAAGGCTGGACCCACTTCTCAAATGTGCCAAAATCAAGTGCCGGAGAAGCCAGAAGCACCTGCCGAGCTAGCCGGAAGCACCTGCTCGAATCCTCGGAAGCACCTGTGGGACACGCCAAAATCACCTGCCGGCTACGCCAGAACGACTTGGTGGACAATCCGGAATCACCTGCCAGACACACCGGAACCACCTACCGATTATGGCAGAACCACCTGATCCACTCCCCAGACCACATGCTGGACATGCCAAAATCACCTGCCGGCTACGCCAGAACCACTCGGCAGACACTCCGGAATCACCTGCCGGGCATGACGGAACCACCTCTCAGACGTACCAGAACCACATGTCGGACAGACCGGAATCACCTGCCGGACAGCCGGAATGACCTGTCATGAACGCCGGAACCACCTGAACAGTACGCCAGAAACACCTGCCGGACACATCAAAATCACCTGCCCGACACGCCAAATCACCTGCCGGCTATGCCAGAACAACTTGGAGGATTCTCCAGGATCACCTGCCGGGCATGCTGGTACCAACTCTCAGATGTGCCAGAACCACATGTCGCACAGTCCGGAATCACCTGCTGGGCTTACCAGCACCACCTCTCAGACGTGCCATAACCACATGTCGGAGAGACCGGAAGCACCTGCCGAGCTCACTGGAACCACCTCTTGGACATGCCAAAACCACCTTCCTGACACGCCAAAATCACCTGCCGGCTACCCCAGAACCACTTGGTGGACACTCCAGAATCACCTTCCTGGCATGCCGGAACCACGTCATGGACAGTCTGCAAACACCTGCCGGACCTGCCTGAACCACCTGCCGAGCACGCCGGAACCACCTGCTCGACTCGCCACAACCTCCTGCCGGACATACCAAAAACACCTGTGGCTATGCCAGAATCACTTGGCGGACTCTCCGGGATCACCTGCCGGGCATGCCGGAGCCACCTCTTAGTCGTGTCAGAACCATGTACTGGACTCGCCAGAGCCACCTGCCGAGGATGCCGGAACCACCTGATTCACTCCCCAGAACCACCTTCTGGACATGACAAAATCACCTGCCGGCTACACCACAACCACTCGGCAGACACTCTGAAATCACCTGCCGGGCATGCCGGAACCACCTCTCAGACGTTCAGAACCACGTGCCGGACACGCGGAACCACCTACCGGACACAACAGAACCACATGCCGGACCTGCCTGAACCACCTGCCGTGCAGGCCGGAACCACCTGCCGGACATGACAAAAACACCTGTGGGCTACGCCATAACCACTTGGAGGACTCTCCGGGATCACCTGCAGGTCATGCCAGAACCACCTCTCAGACGTGCCACAACCACGTGTCGGAGAGACCAGAAGCACATCCAGGACAACCAGACCCACCTGCCGCACCCACCTGTACCACCTGCCGAGCACGCTCGAACCACCTGCTCGAGTCGCCGGAACCACCTGCTGAACACAGCAAAATCACCTGCGGGACACGCTAACATCACCTGCCGGGAACGCCAAAGACAACTGACGGCTATGCCAGAACCACTTGCCGGACTTTCCGGAATCACCTACCGGGAAGGCTGGACCCACCTCTCAAATGGGCCAAAATCAAGTGCGGGAGAAGCCAGAAGCACCTGCCGAGCTAGCTGGAAGCACCTGCTCGAATCCTCGGAAGCACCTGTGGGACATGCCAAAATCACCTGCCGGCTACGCCAGAACGACTTGGTGGACAATCCGGAATCAGCTGCCGGACATGCCAGAACCACCTGTCAGACGTGCCGGCACCACGTGCCGGACACACCAGAATCACCTACCGGACACAACGGAACCACCTGCCGGACACGCCGGAACCACCTGCCGAGTATGGCGGAACCACCTGATCCACTCCCCAGACCACATGCTGGACACGCCAAAATCAGCTGCCGGCTATGCCAGAAACACTCGGCAGACACTCCGGAATCACCTGCCGGGCATGACGGAAGCACCTCTCAGGGGTGCAGAACCACATTGTCGGACAGACCGGAATCACCTGCCGGACAAGCCGGAATAACCTGTCGAGAACGCCGGAACCACCTGAACAGTACGCCAGAAACAACTGCCAGACACATCAAAATCACCTGGAGGACACGCCAAAATCACCTGCCCGACACGCCAAAATCACCTGCCAGCTAGGCCAGAGCAACTTGGAGGACTCTCCAGGATCACCTGTCGGCCATGCCGGTACCACCTCTCAGATGTGAAAGAACCACATGTTGCACACTCCGGAATCACCTGCCGGGCTTGCCGGAACTACCTATCAGACGTGCTGAACCACATGTCAGACGCTCCGGAATCAGCTGCCAGACATGCTGGAACCACCTCTCAGAGGTGCCAGAACCACATGCCGGAGACTCCGGAATCACCTGCCGGGCATGCCGGAACCATGTCTCAGACGTGCCACAATCACGTGCCTGAGAGACCGGAACCACCTGCCGGACATGCCAAAATCACCTGCCGGCTACGCCAGAACCACTTTGCGCACACTCCAGAATCACCTGCTGGGCATGCCAGCACAACCTCTGCAAAGTACAGAAGCAAGTGCGAGACAGGCCGAACCATCTCCTGGACAGACCAGAACCACAGGAAACACTCGCCGGAACCACCTGCTTGAGTCACGGGTCCCACCGGCCGGACACGCCAAAATCACCTGCCCGCTACACCAGGACCAGCTCGGGCGGCCAGCCGGAATCACGTGAAGTGCATGCCGACACAACCTCTCAAACGTGCCAGAACCTTGTGTCGGACACCCCAGAACCACATGCCGGACAGACCAGAACCACCTGCCGGACACGCCAGAACCATCGGCTCGACTCGACGCAACCACCCACGGACATGCAAAATCACCTGCCGGCTACGCCAGAACCACTTGGCGAACACTGCGGAATCACCTGCCGGGCATGCCGGAAACACCTCTCAGACATGCCAGAACCATGGGCCAATGACACCAGAAGCACCTGCCAGGCACTGCGGAACCACGTGCTCAGCTCACCAGAACCACCTGCCGGACACGCAAAAATCACCTGCCGGCTATGCCACAACCAGTTGGTGAACACTTCGGAATCACCTGCCGGGCTGGCTGGAACCACCTGCCGGTCTCACAGACATCACCTGCCAGCTACGCCAGAACCACTTGGTAGACTCTCTGGAATCACCTGCTGGGCATGATAGAACCACCTCTCAGACGTGCCAAAACCACATGCCGGACATGCCGGAACCAGCTCCCGGACAGACCGGGACCACATTCAGACCTGCCTGAACCAACTGTCGAGCATGCCAGAACCACCGGCTCGACTTGCCAGAACCAACTGCCGGACACGCAAAAATCGCCTGCCGGCTACGCCACAACCAGTTGGTGAACACTTCGGAATCACCTGCCGAGCTTGCTGGAACCACCTGCCGGTCATGCCAAAATCACCTGCCAACTACGCCAGAACCACTTGGCGGACACTGGAAACACCTGTCGGGCCGGCCTGCACCACATCTCAGACGGACCAGAACCATGTGCATGAGAAGCCAGAACCACAGCCCGAACACACGGAAACCACCGGCAAGACCCGTCTGAACCACATGCCGAGGACGCCAGAACCACCTGCTCGACTCGCCGGAACCACCTACCTGACACGCCAAAATCACCTGCCGGGTATGCCAGAACCACTTGGCGGACACTCAGGAATCATCTGCCGGACATGCCGGAACGACCTCTCAGACACAACAGAACCACGTGCCGGAGGCGCGGAAGCACCTCCCGGACAGACTGGAACCACCTGCCAGACATGCCAGACACACCTGCTCCACTCGCCAGAAACACCTGTCGGACACACCAAAATCACCTGCCGGGTAGGCTGCAGAACCACCTGGCGGACACTCCGGAATCACCTGCCGCGCATGCTGGAACCACCTCTCAGACGTGCTGGAAGCACATGCTGGACACGCTGGAAACACCTCCCGGACAGTCCGGAACCACCTCCCAGACATGCCGGAAGCACCTGCCGAGCACGCCGGAGCCACCTGCTCGGCTCGCCGGAACCACCTGCTGGACAGGCCAAAATCAACAGCTGGATATGCGGGAACCACCTGGCGGACAGACCGGAATCACCTGCCGGGCTTGCAGGAACCACCTCTCAGCACTGCCAGAAACACGTGCCGGACACGCTGGAACCACGTCCTGGACAGACTGGAACCACCTGCCGGACATGCCTGGACCACATGCCGCGCACGCCGGAACCACCTGCTCGACTCGCAGGACCCACATGCCGGACACGCCAAAATGAACTGCCGGCTACACCAGAACCACTTACCCGACACTCCAGAATCACCTACCTGGCATGCCAGGACCACCTCTCAGACATGCCAGAAGCACGTGCCGGACACGCCGGAACGGCCTATCGGACAGAACGGACCGCCAAGCACCAGACACGCTGGAACCACCTGCCGAACACGCCACAGCCACCTGCTCGACTCGCCGGAACCACCTGCCAGACAGGCCAATATATCAACTGCTGGCTATGTGGGAACCAACTGGCGGACAGTCCAGAATCACCTGCCGGGCATGCAGGAACAACCTCTCAGAGGTGACAGAACCACGTGCCGGACACGCTGGAACCACGTCCTGGACAGACTCGAACAACCTGCCGGACACGCCTGGACCACCTGCCGAGCACGCTGGAACCAGGTGCTCGAATCGCAGGACGCCAAAATGAACGGCCGGCTCACCAGAACCACTTACCCGACACTCCGGAATCACCTGCCTGGCATGCCAGAACCACCTCTCACGCGTGCCAGAAGCACGTGCTGGACAATCTGGAACGACATATCGGACAGAACGGAACCACCTGCTCGCCTCGCCGGAACCACCTGCTGGACAGGCCAATATCAACTGCTGCCTATGCCAGAACCACCTGGGGGGCAGTTCCGAATCACCCGCCAGCCATGGCGGAACCACGTCTCAGACGTACCAGAACCACGTGCCGGAGAAGCTGGAAACACGTACTGGACAGACTGGAACCACCTGTCGGCCACGCCTGAACCACCTGCTGAGCACGACGGAACCACCTGCTCAACTCGCCTGAACCACCTGCTAGACACGCCAAAGTCACCTGCTGGCTACACCAAAACCACTTGGTGGACTCTCTGGAATCACCTGCCGGGCATGATAGAACCACCTCTCAGACGTGACGGAACCATGTGCCAATGACACTGTAAGCACCTGCCGAGCATGCCGGAACCACCTGCTCGAATCGCCAGAACCACCTGCCGGACACGCAAAAATCACCTGCCGGCTACGCCACAACCAGTTGGTGAACACTTCGGAATCACCTGCCGGGCTTGCTGGAACCACCTGCCGGACATGCAAAATCACCTGCCGGCTATCTCTGAACCACTTGGCGAACACTCCGGGATCATCTGCAGGGCATGCCGGAAACACCTCTCAGACGTGCCAAAAGCACGTGCCGGACATGCCGGAATGACCTATCGGACAGAACGGAACCACCTGCCAGACATGCCGGAACCACCTGCCGAGCACGCCACAGCCACCTGCTCGACTCGCCGGAGCCACCAGCCGGACAGGCCAATATCAACTGCTGGCTAAGCCAGAACCACCTGGGGGACAGTCCGGAATCACCTGCCAGCCATGGCGGAACCACCTCTCAGACGTACAAGAAACACGTGCCGGACAAGCTGGAAACACGTCCTGGACAGACTGCAACCACCTGCCGGCCACGCCTGAACCACCTGCTGAGCACGACGGAAACACCTGCCGGACACGCCAAAATCACCTGCGGGCTAGGCCAGAACCCCTTGGAGTACTCTCCAGGATGACCTGCCTGGCATGCTGGAACCACCACTCAGACGTGCCAGAACCACGTGTCGGACAGTCCGGAATCACCTGTTGGGCATGGGCAACCACCTCTGAGACGGACCAGAACCACGTGACGTACACGCCGGAACCACCTACCGGACAGACCGGAATCACCTTTCGGGCATGCCGGAACCACCTCTCAGACATGCCAGAACCATGTGCCAATGACACCGGAAGCACCTGCCAAGCACGCCGGAACCACCTGCTCGACTCGCCAGAACCACCTGCCAGACATGCAAAAACACCTGCCGGCTACGCCACAACCAGTTGGTGAACACTTCGGAATCACCTGCCGGGCTTGCTGGAACCACCTGCCGGTCATGCCAAAATCACCTGCCATTCACGCCAGAACCACTTGGCGGACACTGCGGTAACACCTGTCGGGCCGGCCGGAACCACCTCTCAGACATGCCAGAACCATGTGCATGAGATGCCGGAACCACACCCCGAACAGACGGAAACCACCTGCCAGACGCGCCTGAACCACCTACCAAGCATGCCGAAACCACCTGCTCGACTCGCCGGAACCACCGACCTGACATGCCACAATCACCTGCCGAGTATGCCAGAACCACTTGGCCGACACTCCGGAATCATCTGCCAGACATGCCGGAACCACCTCTCAGACGTGCTGGAAGCACGTGCCGGACACACCAGAAACACCTACCGGACAGTCCACAATCACCTGCCGGGCATGCAGGAACCACCTCTCAGACGTAACAGAACCACGTGCCGGACACACTGGAACCATGTCCTGGACAGACTGGAACCACCTGCCGGACACGCCTGGGCCACCTGCCGAGCATGCCGGAACCACCTGCTCGACTCGCAGGACAACGGGCCGGACACGCCAAAATGAACTGCCGCTACACCAGAACCACTTACCCGACACTCCGGAATCACCTGCCCGGCATGCCAGAATCACCTCTCAGACGTGCCAGAAGCTCTTGCCGGACACGCCGGAAACACCTACCGGACAGACCGGAACCACCTGCCAGACATGCCGGAACAACCTGCCGAGCACGCCAGAGCCACCTGCTCCACTCGCCGGAACCACCTACCTGACATGCCAAAATCACCTGCCGGCTCCACCAGAACCACTTGGTGGACACTCTGGAATCTCCTGAGGGCATGCAAGAACCACATCTCAAACTTGCCACAACCACATTCCTGACACGCCGGAACCACCCCCCGAAAACACCAGAAGCACATGCCGAGCACGCCGGAATAACTTGCTCGACTCGCTGGAACCATGTGCCGGACACGCCGTAATCTCCTGCTGGCTATGCCAGAACAACATGGCAGACAGTCCGAAATCACCTGCCAGCCATGCCGGAACCACATCTCAGACGTACCAGAACCACGTGCCGGACACGCAGGAACCATGCCCTGGACAGACTGGAACCACCTGCCGGACACCCCTGAACCAAGAGCCGAGCACGCTGGAACCACCGGCTCAACTTGCAGGACCCCCCTAACGCACACGCCAAAATCACCTGCGGCCTCACCAGAACCACTTGTCGGACACTCTGGAATCACCTGCCGGGCATGCCGGAACCACCTCTCAGACATGCTAGGACCACGTGCCGAACACGTCAGAACCACCTCCTGGACAGAGCAGAACCAGGTGCTGGACATGCCTGAACCACTTGGTGGACACTCCGGAATCACCTGCCGGACACGCCAAAAGCACCTACAGGACAGACCAAAACCACCTGCCGAGCACGCCGGAGCCACCTGCTGGACTTGCCGGAACCACCTGCCACACACGCCAAAATCACCTGCCGGCTGTGCCAGAACTGCTTGGCAGATACTCCGGAACCACCTCCTTGAGAGATCGGAACCACCTGATGAAATCGCCAGAACCAGCTGCCGGACACCCCAAAATCAACTGCCCGCTATGCCAGAACCAAGTGGCAGACAGTCCGGAATCACCTGCAGGGCATGCTGGAACCACTTTTCAGACTTACCAGAAACACGTGCTGGATACGCTGGAACCACGTCCTTGACCGACTGGAACCACCGTCCGGACATGCCTAAACCACGTGCCGAGCACGCCGGAGATACCTGCTCGACTCGCTGGAACCACCTGCCGGACATGCCAAAATCAACTGCCGGCTACGCCAGAACTACTTGCCGGACACTCCGGAATCATCTGCCGGACATGCCGGAACCAGCTCTCAGACACACCAGAACCACGTGCCGGAGACGCCGGAAGCACCTGCCGAGCATGCCAGAGCCAGCTGCTCGACTCGCCAGAGACACATGCCGGACACGCCAAAATCACCTGCCGGGTACGACAAAACCAGCTGGCGGACACTCCGGAATCAACTGCCGTGCATGCCGGAACCACCTCTCAGACGTGCCGGAAGCATGTGCCAGACACGCCGGAAACATCTACCGGACAGACCGGAACCACCTGCCAGACATGCCGGAACCACCTGCCGAGAACGCCGGAGCCAGCTGCTCGACTCGACGGAACCACCTGCCGGACACGCCAAAATGAACTGCCGGCTACACCAGAACAACATACCCGACACTCCGGAATCACCTGCCCGGCATGCCAGAACCACCTCTCAGATGTGCCAGAAGCACGTGCCGGACATGCCGGAACGACCTAGCAGACAGAACGGAACCACCTGCCAGACACGCCTGAAGCACCTGCCGAACACGCCACAGCCACCTGCACGACTCGCCGGTACCACCTGCCGGACAGGCCAATATCAACTGCTGGCTATGCCAGAACCACCTGGGGTACAGTCCGGAATCACCTGTTGGGCATGCGCAACCACCTCTGAGACGGACCAGCACCACGTGCCGTACACGCCGGAACCACCTACCGGACAGACCAGAATCACCTTTCGGGCATGCCGGAACCACCTGTCAGATGTGCCAGAAACACGTGCCGGAGACGCCGGAAGCACCTTCTGAGCACGGCAGAACCACCTGCCGGACACGCCAAAATCCCCTCCGGCTATGCCAAAACCACTTGGTGGACTCTCTGGAATCACCTGCAGAGCACGCCGGAACCACCTGCTTGACTCGCCGGAACCACCTACCTGACACGCCAAAATAACCTGCCGGGTATGCCAGAACCACTTGGTGGACACTCCGGAATCATCTGCCGGACATGCCAGAACCAGCTCCCCGACACACCAGAACCACGTGCCGGAGACGCCGGAAGCACCTGCTGAGCATGCCTGAGCCACCTGTTCGACTCGCTAGAAACACCTGCCGGACAAGCCAAAATCCCCTGACAGGTACGCCAGAACGACTTGGCGGACACTCCGGAATCACCTGCCGGGCATGCCGGAACCACCTCTCAGATGTTCCAGAATCACATGCCGGAGACTCTGGAATCACCTGCCGTGCATGCTGGAACCATCTCTCAGACGTGCCACAACCACATGCCGGGGAGACCGGAAGCACCTGCCGACCTCGCCGGAACCACCTGCTGGACATGCCGGAACCACCTGCATGACAGGCCAAAATCATATGCCGTCTACTCCAAAACCACTTGGTGGACACTCCAGAATCACCTGCCGGGCATGCCAGCACAACCTCTCAGAAGTTCCAGAAGCACGTGCCGGACAGGCCGGAACCATCTCCCACACAGACAGGAAACACGGGAAACACTCGCCGGAACCACCGGCTTGACTCACCGGTCCCACCTGCCGGACACGCCATAATCACCTGCCCGCTACACCAGAACAACTTGGCTGACAAGCCGGAATCACATGAAGGGCATGCCGACACAACCTATCAGACGTGCCAGAACCTCGTGCAGGACAACCCAGAACCACCTGCCGGACAGACCGGAACCACCTGCCGGACACGCCGGAACCACCGGCTCGACTCGCCGGAACCACCTACCTGACACGCCAAATCACCTGCCGGGTATGCCATAACCACTTGGTGGACACTCCGGAATCATCTGACGGACATGCCAGAACCAGCTCTCAGACACAACAGAACCACGTGCCGGAGACCCCGGAAGCACCTGCTGAGCATGCCTGAGCCACCTGCTCGACTCGCAAGAAACACCTCCCGGACACGCCAAAATCACCTGCCGGGTACGCCAGAACCACTTGGCGGACACTCCGGAGTCACCTGTCGGGCATGCTGCAACCACCTCTCAGACTTGCCAGAACCATGTTCCGGACACGCCGGTACCACCTGCCAAGTACTCCGGAACCACCTGATCCACTCCCCAGAACCACCTGATGGACACGCCAAAATCACCTGCCGGCTACGCCAGAACCACTTGGCGAACACTCCGGAATCACCTGCCAGGCATGCCGGAACCAACTCTCAGACATGCCAGAACCACATGCCAATGACACTGGAAGCACCTGCCGAGCACGCCGGAAACACCTGCTCCACTCACCAGAACCACCTGCCAGATACGCCAAAATCACCTGCCAGCTACACCACAACCAGTTGATGAACACTTCGGAATCACATGCCGGGCTTGCTGGAACCACATGCCAGTCACGCCAACATCACGTGCCAGCTACTCCAGAACCACTTGGCAGACACTCCGGAAACACCTGTCGGGCCGGCTGGTACCACCTCTCAGACGTGCCAGTACCATGTGCCTGAGATGCCGGAACCACACCCCGAACAGACCGAAACCACCTGTCAGGCCCGCCTGAACCACCTGCCGAGCACGCCGGATCCACCTTTTCGACTCGCCGGAACCACCTACCTGACACGCCAAAATCACCTGCCAGGTATGCCAGGACCACATGTTGGAAACTCCAGAATCATCTGCCGGACATGCCAGAACCACCTCTCAGAAGTGCCAGAAGCATGTGCCGGACACCCCGGAACCACCTGCCGAGCTCGCCGGAACCACCTGATGGACATGCCGGAACCACCTGCCTGACAGGCCAAAATCATATGCCGGCTACGCCAAAATCACTTGGCGGACACTCCAGAATCACATGTCGGGCATGCCAGCACAACCACTCAGAAGTGCCAGAAGCATGTGCCGGACAGGCCGGAACCATCTCCTGGACTGACCAGAAACACAGGAAACACTCGGCGGAACCACTTGCTTGACTCACCAGTCCCACCTGGCGGACACTCCAAAATCACCTGCCCGCTACACCAGGACCACTTGGCGGACAAGCCGGAATCACGTGAAGGGCATGCCGACACAACCTCTCAGACGTGCCAGAACCTCGTGCCGCACACCCCAGAACCACCTGCTGGACAGACCGGAACCACCTGCCGGACACGCCGGAACCACCGGCTCGACTCGCCGGAACCATTGCCGGACATGCAAAATCACCTGCCGGCTACGCCAGAACCACTCGGCAGACACTGAGCAACCACCTCCAGGACAGACCGGAAAACCTGCCGAACACGCCGGGACCACCTGTTTGACTCGCCAGAACCACCTGCCGGACACGCCAAAATCACCAGCCGGCTATGCCACAACCACTTGTCGGACACTCCGGAATCACCTGCCGGGCATGCTGGAACCAACTCTCAGAGGTGCCACAACCACATGCAGAAGACGGCAGAATCACCTGCCGAGAAGGCCGGAAGTTCCTGATCCACTCCACAGAACCACCTGCCGGACACGCCAAAATCACCTGCCGCCTATGCCAGAACCAAATGGCGGACACTCCAAATCACCTGCCGGGCATGCCAGCACAACCTCTCAGAAGTGCCAAAAGCACGTGCCTGACAGGCCGGAACCATCTCCCGGAAAGACCAGAAACACAGGAAACACTCGTCGGAACCACCTGCTTGACTCACTGGACCCACCTGCCGGACACGCCAAAATCACCTGCCAGCTACACCAGAACCACTTGGCGGACAAGCCGGAATCACGTGAAGGGCATGCCGAAACAACCTCTCAGAGGTGCCAGAACCTCGTGCCAGACACCCCAGAACTACCTGCCGGACACGCCGGAACCACCGGCTCGACTCTCCGGAACCACCACCGGACATTCAAAATCACCTGACGGCTACGCCAGAACGACTTGGCGAACACTCCGGAATCACCTGCCAGGCATGCCGCAACCACCTCTCAGACATGCCAGAACCACATGCCAATGACACCGGAAGCACCTGCCGAGCTCGCCGGAACGACATGCTGGACATGCCGGAACCACCAGCCTGACAGGCCAAAATCATATGCCGGCTACGCCAAAACCACTTGGTGGACACTGCAGAATCACCTTGCGGGCATGCCGGAACCACGTCATGGACAGACGGCAAACACCTGCCGGACCTGCCTGAACCACCTGCCGAGCACGCCCGAACCACCTGCTCGACTCACCAGAGCCACCTGCCGGAATCACCAGAAACACCTGTGGGGTACGCCAGAACCACTTGCAGGACTCTCCGGGATCACCTGCCGGGGATGCCAGAACCACCTCTCAGACGTGCCAGAACCATGTGCAGTACACGCCGGAGCCACATGCTCGACTTGCCGTAACCACCTGCCGGACAGGCCAAAATCAATAGCTGGCTATGCGGGAACCACCTGGGGGACAGTCCGGAATCACCTTCCGGGCAACCAGGAACCACCTCTCACACGTAACAGAACCACGTGCCGGACACACTGGAACCACATAATGGACAGACTGGAAACACCTGCCGGACATGCCTGGACCATCTGCCGAGCACGCTGGAACCACCTGCTCGACTCGCAGGACCCGCGTGCCGGACACGCCAAAATGAACTGCCGGCTGCACCAGAACCACTTACCCGACACTCCGGAATCACCTGCCTGGCATGCCAGAACCACCTCTCAGACGTGCCAGAAGCACGTGCCGGACATGCCAGAACGGCCTATCGGACAGAACGGAACCACGTGCAAGACACGCCGGAACCACACCCCAGACAGACTGGAACCACCTGCCGGACATGCCCGAACCTCCGGCCGAGAATGCCAGAAACACCTGTTCGGCTCCCGGGGACAACCTATGGGGAAACTGTCATAGAAATGAAGGTCAAACGGCCTTTCTTGCCAGACTTTACCTCGCCAGTTTAGAACTTCTGCTTCTACCACAATTCCACCTTGCCAACCCGGCTCAGATGAAATGCCTACGTCTTCCCCTTGAGCAATGGGGACGACGCCCAGATGATTGTGGTTCCACAAGCTGAGGAGGAGAGAGACAATAGGCTTTTAAATAACCACCAAGTGCAATGGTTGAGAGAGTGTCAGAAAGCACCAATGGCAGAAAGACCCCTTTACTCTCAGCAGTGCCCTCCATTGCTCTAGAGCAGGAAGGCACAAAGGACTGCCTCCATCCTTCAATGGGAGACAAGCCATAAACAGTCTTGCTTCCAGCTCTTTAGGAAGGTGGGAAAGCACTCGCATTCCACAGTGCTCTTACAGCGTCCTGGGAACATCTCATACAAAGGCAGCTGAACGCCGGGTCTTTTCAGCCCTTAACTCTCCAATCTGCAACATCCGCTTCTGCCGCATTTCCAGCTTGCCCACCCGGCTCAGACGAAATGCCTACATCTTCCCCTTGAGCAATGGGGATGAGGCCCGGATGATTGTGGTTCCACATGCTGAGGAGGAGAGAGACAATAGGCTTTTAACTAACCACCAAGTGCATTGGTTGGGAGAGTGTCAGAAAGCACCAATGGCAGAAAGACCCCTTTAATTTACTCTCAGGCGTGCCCTCCATTGCTCTGCAGGTGGAAGGCACAAAGCACTGCCTCCATCCTTCAATGGGAGACAAGCCATAAACTGTCTTGCTTCCAGCTCTTTAGGAAGCTGACGAACAACTCGCTTTCCACAGTCCTGTTACAGCATACCAGGAACCTCTCATACAAAGACAGCTCAAACACCACTTTTTCCCAGCCCTTAACTCGCTGCTATAGGACTTCTGCATCTGCCGCAATTCCACCTTTCCAACCTGGCTCAAACGAAATGCCTACATCTTCGCCTGAAGCAACTGGGCTGAGTCCCAAATGATTGAGCGTCCACGTTTTTAGGAGGCAATGGACTGCACGCCTTATTCCAACCACCATTGTGCACTGCTGGAGAGAGTGTCAGAAAGCAGCTATGTCAGAAAGGCCCCTTTGCTGTCAGCGGTGCCCTCCATTGCTCTAGAGGGGAAAGGCACAAGGCACTGGCTCTGGATCCACCCCTCAATGGGAGACAAACCACATCTTGTCCTGCTTCCAGCACTTTAGGAAGCTGAGAAAAAACTCCCTTTCCACAGTGCTCTTACAGCGTCCTGGGAACATCTCATACAAAGGAGGCTGAACGCCGTTTCTTTCCAGCACTTCACTCTCCAGTCTGGAACATCTGCATCCTGCACATTTCCACCTTGTCAACCCGGGTCACATGAAATGACTACATCTTCCCCTTGAGCAACGGGGACGAGGCCCGGATGATTGTGGTTCCACATGCTGAGGAGGAGAGAGACAATAGGCTTTTAAATAACCAAAAAGTGCAATGGTTGGGAGACTGTCAGTAAGCACCAATGTCAGAAAGACCCCTTTGCTCTCAGCCGTGCCCTCCGTTGCTCTAGAGCTGGCAGGCGCAAAGCCCTGCCTCCATCCTTCAATGGGAGACAAGCCATAAACTGTCTTGCCTCCAGCTCTTTAGGAAGCTGAGAAAGAACTCGCTTTCCACAGTGCTGTACAGCATATGAGGAAACTCTCATACAAAGGCAGCTCAAATGCCATTTCTTCCCAGTGCTTAACTCGCCGCTTTAGGACTTCTGCTTCTGCCGCAATTCCACCTTGCCAAGCGGCTAAGACGAAATGCCTACATCTTCCCCTGAAGCAACTGAGCTGAGTCCCAAATGATTGAGCGTCCACCAGCTTAGGAGGTGAAAGAGTGTACACCTTTTTCCAACCACCATTGTGCACTGCTGGAGAGAGTGTCAGAAAGCAGCTATGTCAGAAAGACCCCTTTGCTCTCAGCCATGCCCTCCATTGCTGTAGACGTGGAATGCTCAATGCACTTGCTCCACCCCCAAGGGGTGACAAGAAACAGATCATCTTCCTTCCATCTCTTTAGGAAGCTGAGGAAGAACTCGCTCTCTACAGTGCACTTTCTGTGTCCTGGCAACATCTCATACAAAGGCAGCTGATACGCCGTTTGCTTTCTGTGCTTAACTCGCCGATTTGGAAGTTCTGCTTCTGCCTGATTTGCACCTTGCCAACCCGGCTCAGACGAAATGCCTACATCTTCCCCTTCAGCAACGGGAATGAGCCCCAGATGATTGTGCTTCCACATGCTTAGCAGGAGCAGACAATAGGCTTTTTACAAACCGCCATTGTGCACTGGTGCAGAGAGTGTCAGAATGCGCCTATCTCAGAAAGGGCCCTTTGATCTCAGCCGTGCCCTCCATTGCTCTAGAGGTGGAAGGCACAAAGCACTGCCTCCATCCTTCAAGTGGAGACAAGCCATAAACTGTCCTGATTGCAGCTCTTTAGGAAGCTGGGAAAGCACTCGCATTCCACAGTGCTGTTGCAGCATCCTGGGAACATGTCATACAAAGGCAACTGAACGCCGAGTCTCTTCAGCCCTTAACTCGCCAATCTGCAACATCCACTTCTGCTGCATTTCCACCTGGCCCAGCCGGCTCAGACGAAATGCCTTCATCTGCCCCTTGAGCAATGGGGACGAGGCCTGGATGATTCTGGTTCCACATGCTCAGGAGGAGACAGACAATAGGCTTTTAACCAACCGCCCTTGAGCAATGGTTGGGGCAGTGTCAGAAACCACCAATTTCAGAAAGCCCCTTTACTCTTGGTCTTGCCCTCCATTCCTCTAGCGGTAGGAGGCACAAGGCACTGGCACCACCCCTGAAGGGTATAAGAAAGCACCAATGGCAGAAAGCGCCCTTGGCTCTCATCCATGCCCTCCATTGCTCTGCAGGTGGAAGGCACAAAGCACTGCCTCTTTCCTTCAATGGGAGACAAGCCATAAACTGTCTTGCCTCCAGCTCTTTAGGAAGCTGAGAAAGAACTCGCTTTCCACAGTGCTGTTACAGCATACGAGGAAACTCTCATACAACGTCAGCTCAAACGCCACTTCTTCCCAGCGCTTAACTCGCCGCTTTAGGACTTCTGCTTCTGCCGCAATTCTACCTTGCCAACCTTCCTCAGACGAAATGCCTACATCTTCCCCTGAAGCAACTGGGCTGAGTCCCAAATGATTTAGCATCCACCTTCTCAGGAGGCGATAGACTGTAAGCCTTTTACCAACCAGCATTGTGCATTGGTGGAGAGAGTGTCAGAATGCAGCTATGTCAGAAAGACCCTTTTGCTCTCAGCCATGCCCTCCATTGCTCTAGACCTGGAATTCACAATGCATTGGCTCCACCCCTCAAGGGGCCACAAGCCACAGACCATCTTTCTTCCATCTCTTTAGGAAGCTGAGAACAAACTCACCTGACGTATAAAAAGGAATCATGCCCCTTATGTGCCAGAAAACCCCGGGAGACATGCCAAAAACAAACCCTGCACACTCTCAAAGGGCCACACATTCATGCCAGTATGACCCAACAGGCATACCAGAAGCACTCACGTTGCATGCCAGAACCACCTGTAACCACCTGCCGGACACAGTGGAACAGCGATTCTGACACTGCAGAAACATCTCTTCAACATGCCAGCCGCACACAATGACATGACGGAACCAGATTACAAACATAGCACAACAACACGCCAGACACATTGTAAACACCTTTTGGATATGCCGCAAACAGGTGCCAGAAACACTGAAACCAGCTGAGGAGTATGTAAGAACGGGTGCCAGAAATGCCACAAGCATCTGTCTTACAAGCCAGAGCCACGAACCCAAAAAGCAGGAAAGACCTGCCGGACACACTAAAATAAAATGCTGTTGACACCAGAGCCATTTTGCGGACACCCGGGAATCACCTGCCGGGTACGCCCGAAGCACCTCACAGACGTGCAAGAACCACGTGCCGGCCATGCCGGAACCAGCTCCCGGACAGACCAGAAGCACCTGCCGGACACGCCAGAACCACTTGCCGAGCATGCAGGAACCACCTGCTCGACACGCAGGACCCACCTGCTGGACAGGCCAAAATCACCAGCCGGCTCCACCAGAACCACTTGGTGGACACTCCGGAATCTCCTGCGGGCATGCAGGAACCACCTCTCAAACTTGCCACAACCACATTCCTGACACGCCGGAACCACCAACCGAAAACACCAGAAGCACATGCCAAGCACGCCCTAATAACCTGCTCGACTCGCTGGAACCATGTGCCAGACATGCCATAATCACCTGCTGGCTATGCCAGAACAACATGGCAGACAGTCCGAAATCACATGCCAGCCATGCTGGAGCCGCATCTCACACGTACCAGAACCACGTACCGGACACGCAGGAACCACCGGCTCGACCCACCGGAACCACCGCCGGAAATGCAAAATCACCTGCTGGCTACGCCAGAACCACTTGGCGAACACTCTGGAATCACCTGCCGGACATGCTGGAACCACCTCTCAGACATGCCAGAAACACATGCCAATGACAGCGGAAGCACCTGCCGAGCACGCAGGAACCACCTGCTCGATTCGCCTGAACCACCTGCTGGACAGGCCAAAATCAAACGCTGGATATGCGGGAACCACCTGGCGGACAGTCCAGAATCACATGCCGGGCATGCGGGAACCACCTCTCAGACGTAACAGAACCACATCCCGGACACGCCAAAATCACCTG
Source organism: Equus przewalskii (assembly GCF_037783145.1). Classification (NCBI taxonomy): domain Eukaryota; kingdom Metazoa; phylum Chordata; class Mammalia; order Perissodactyla; family Equidae; genus Equus; species Equus przewalskii. Next base: position 22,369 of record NW_027228583.1, on the reverse strand, counting down.
CCCGGTAAGCCAGAACCACCTGGCGGACACTCCGGAATCACCTGCCGCGCATGCCACAACCACCTCTCAGACGTGCCGGAAGCACGTGCCGGACACGACGGAAACACCTCCTGGACAGACCGGAACCCCCGCCAGACATGCCGGAACCAGCTGCCGAACACGCTGGAGCCACCTGCTCGACTCGCCAGAACCACCTGCCGGATAGGCCAAAATCAACAGCTGGTTATGCGGGAACCACCTGGCGGACAGTCCGGAATCACCTGCCGGGCATGTAGGAACCACCTCTCTGACGTAACAGAACCACGTGCCGGAAACGCTGGAACCACGTCCTTGACAGACTGGAACCACCTGCCGGACAAGCCTGGACCACCTGCCGAGCACAACGGAACCACCTGCCGGACACGCCAAAATCACCTGCGGGCTATGCCAGAACCACTTGGAGGACTCTCCGGGATGACCTGCCGGGCATGCTGGAACCACCTCTCAGACGTGCCAGAACCACGTGTCGGAGAGTCCGGAATCACCTGTTGGGCATGGGCAACCACCTCAGAGACGTACCAGAACCACGTGACGTACACGCTGGAACCACCTACCGGACAGACCGGAATCACCTTTGGGCATGCCAGAACCACCTCTCAGACATGCCAGAACCGTGTGCCAATGACACTGCAAGCACCTGCCGAGCACGCCGGAACCACCTGCTCGACTCGCCAGAACCACCTCCCGGACATGCAAAAATCACCTGCCGGCTACGCCACAAACAGTTGGTGAACACTTCAGAATCACCTGCCGGGCTTGCTGGAACCACCTGCCGGTCATGCCAAAATCACCTGCCAACCACGCCAAAACCACTTGGCGGACACTGCGGTAACGCCTGTCGGGCTGGCCAGAACCACATCTCAGACGTGCAAGAACCATGTGCATGAGATGCCGGAACCACACCCCGAACAGTCGGAAACCACCTGCCAGACCCGCCTGAACCACCTGCCGAGCACGCCGGAACCACCTGCTCGACCTGCCGGAACCACCGACCTGACACGCCAAAAGCCCCTGCCGGGTATGCCAGAACCACTTGGCGGACACTCCGGAATCATCTGCCAGACATGCTGGAACCAGCTCTCAGACACACCAGAACCACGTGCTGGTGACCCTGGAAGCATCTGCCGAGGATGCCGGAGCCACCTGGTCAACTCGCCAGAAACACCTGCCGGACACGCTAAAATCACCTGCCGGGTACGCCAGAACCACCTGGCGGACACTCCGGAATCACCTGCCGTGCATGCCGGAACCACCTCTCAGACGTGCCGGAAGCACGTGCTGGATACGCCGGAAACACCTACCGGACAGTCCACAATCACCTGCCGGGCATGCAGGAACCACCTCTCAGACGTAACCGAACCACGTACAGGACACACAGGAACCATGTCCTGGACAGACTGGAACCACCTGCCGTACACACCTGGACCACCTGCCGAGCACACCGGAACCACCTGGTCGACTCGCAGGACCACGGGCCGGACACGCAAAAATGAACTGCTGGCTACACCAGAACCACTTACCCGACACTCCGGAATCACCTGGCCGGCATGCCAGAACCACCTCTCAGACGTGCCAGAAGCACGTGCTGGACACGCCGGAAACACCTACCGGACAGAACGGAACCACCTGCCAGACACGCTGGAACCACCTGCCGAACACGCCACAGCCACCTGCTCGACTCGCCGGAGCCACCTGCCGGACAGGCCAATATCAGCTGCTGGCTATGCCAGAACCACCTGGGGGACAGTCCGGAATCACCTGCCAGCCATGGCGGAACCACCTCTCAGACTTACCAGAACCACGTGCCAGACACGCCAGAACCACATCCTGGACAGACTGGAACCACCTGCCGGACATGCCCGAACCTCCTGCCGAGAATGCCAGAAACACCTGCTCGGCTCCTGGGAAATTTCTACGGGGAAACTGTCATAGAAATGAAGGTCAAACGGCCTTTCTTGCCAGACCTCACCTCGCCACTTTAGAACTTCTGCTTCTGCCACAATTCCACCTTGCCAACCCGGCTCAGATGAAATGCCTACATCTTCCCCTTGAGCAATGGGGGCCAGGCCCGGATGATTGTGGTTCCACATGCTGAGGAGAGGGAGACAATAGGCTTTTAACTAACCACCAAGTGCAATGGTTGAGAGAGTGTCAGAAAGCACCAATGGCAGAAAGATCCCTTTACTCTCAGCAGTGCCCTCCATTGCTCTAGACGTGGAATGCACAATGCACTGACTCCACCTCTCCAGGGGCGACAAGCCACAGACCATCTTCCTTCCATCTCTTTGGGAAGCTGAGAAACAACTCGCTTTCAACAGTGCTCTTTCTGTGTCCTGGCAACATCTCATACAAAGGCAGCTGATATGCCGTTTCTTTTCAGCGCTTAACTCACCGATTTAGAACTTCTGCTTCTGCCAAATATCCACCTTGCCAACCCGGCTCAGATGAAATGCCTACATCTTCCCCTCCAGCAACAGGGACGAGGCCCAGATGAGTGTGCCTCCACATGTTTAGCAAGAGCAGACAATAGGCTTTTTACAAACCGCCATTGTGCACTGGTGCAGAGAGTGTCAGAATGCGCCTATGTCAGAAAGGGCCCTTTGCTCTCAGCCGTGCCCTCCGTTGCTCTAGAGGAGGAAGACACAAAGCACTGCCTCCATCCTTCAATTGGAGACAAGCCATAAACAGTCCTGCTTCCAGCTCTTTAGGAAGCTGGGAAAGCACTCGCATTCCACAGTGCTCTTACAGCGTCCTGGGAACATCTCATACAAAGGCAGCTGAATGCCGTGTCTTTTCAGCCCTTAACACGCCAATCTGCAACATCCGCTTCTGCCGCATTTCCACCTTGCCCACCCGGCTCAGATGAAATGCCTACATCTTCCCCTTGAGCAATGGGGACGAGGCCTGGATGATTGTGGTTCCACATGCTGAGGAGGAGACAGACAATAGGCTTTTAACCAACCACCCTTGAGCAATGGTTGGGGCAGTGTCAGAAAGCACCAATGTCACAAAGGCCCTTTATCCTCGGTTGTGCCCTCCATTCCTCTAGAGGTAGGAGGCACAAGGCACTGGCACCACCCCTGAAGGGTATCAGAAATCACCTCTGGCAGAAAGCCCCCTTGGCTATCAGCCATGCCCTCCATTGCTCTGCAGGTGGAAGGCACAAAGCACTGCCTCCATCCTTCAATGGGAAACAAGCCATAAATTGTCTTGCCTCCAACTCTTTAGGAAGCTGACGAACAACTCGCTTTCCACTGTCCTGTTACATCATACCAGGAAAATCTCATACAAAGGCAGCTCAAATGCCATTTTGTCCCAGCCCTTAACTCGCAGCTTTAGGACTTGTGATTCTGCCGCAATTCCATCTTTCCAACCCGGCTCAGATGAAATGCCTACACCTTCCCCTGAAGCAACTGGGCTGAGTCCCAAATGATTGAGCGTCCACGTTTTTAGGAGGCAATGGACTGCATGCCTTTTTCCAACAACCGTTGTGCATTGGTGGAGGGAGTGTCGGAAAGCAGCTATGTCAGAAAGGACCCTTTGCTGTCAGCCGTGCTCTCCATTGCTCTAGAGGTGAAAGGCACAATGCACTGGCTCTGGATCCACCCCTCAATGGGAGACAAACCACATCTTGTCCTGCTTCCAGCACTTTAGGAAGCTGAGAAAAAACTCCCTTTCCACAGTGCTCTTACAGCGTCCTGGGAACATCTCATACAAAGGAGGCTGAACGCTGTTTCTTTCCAGCACTTCACTCTCCGGTCTGGAACATCTGCATCCTGCACATTTCCACCTTGTCAACCCGGCTCAGACGAAATGCCTATATCTTCCCCTTGAGCAACGGGGACGAGCCCCGGATGATTGTGATTCCACATGCTGAGGAGGTGAGAGACAAAAGGCTTTTAACTAACCACCAAGTGCAATGGTTGGGAGAGTGTCAGAAAGCACCAATGGCAGAAAGACCCCTTTACTTTACTCTCAGCCATGCCCTCCATTGCTCTAGAGGTGGAGGGCACAAAGCACTGCCTCCATCCTTAAATGGGAGACAAGCCATAAACTGTCTTGCTTCCAGCTCTTTAGGAAGCTGAGAAAAAACTCGCTTTCCACAGTGCTGTTAGAGCATATGAGGAAACTCTCATACAAAGGCAGTTCAAACGCCAATCTTCCCAGCCCTTAATTCGCCGTTTTAGGACTTCTGCTTCTGCCGCAATTCCACCTTGCCAACCCGGCTCAGACAAAATACCTACGTCTTCCCCTGAAGCAACTGGGCTGAGTCCCAAATGATTGAGCGTCCACGTGCTTAGGAGGCGATAGACTGTACGCCTTTTTCCAACCACCATTGTGCACTGGTGGAGATAGTGTCGGAAAGCAGCGATGTCAGAAAGACCCCTTGGCTCTCAGCCGTGCCCTCCATTGCTCTGCAGGTGGAAGTCACAAAGCACTGCCTCCATCCTTCAATGGGAGACAAGCCATAAATTGTCTTGCCTGCAGCTCTTTAGGAAGCTGATGAACAACTCGCTTTCCACAGTCCTGTTACAGCATACCAGGAACCTCTCATACAAAGGCAGCTCAAATGCCATTTGTTCCCAGTGCTTAACTCGCAGCTTTAGGACTTCTGCTTCTGCCGCAATTCCACCTTGCCAAGCCGGCTCAGACGAAATACCTACATCTTTCCCTGAAGCAACTGGGCTGAGTCCCAAATGATTGAGCGTCCACGGGCTTAGGAGTCGATAGACTGCACGCCTTTTTCCAACCACCATTGTGCACTGCTGGAGAGAGTGTCAGAAAGAAGCTATGTCAGAAAGGCCCCTTTGCTCACAACCGTGCCCTTCATTGCTCTAGAGGTGGAAGGCACAAGGCACTGGCTCTGGATCCACCCCTCAATGGGAGACAAACCACATCTTGTCCTGCTTCCAGCTCTGTAGGAAGCTGAGAAAAAACTCCCTTTCCACAGTGCCCTTACCACCTCCTGGGAACATCTCATACAAAGGAGGCTGAATGCCGTTTCCTTCAGCACATCACTCCCCGGTCAGGGACACCTGCATCCTGCACATTTCCACCTTGGCAACGCGGCTCAGATGAAATGCCTACATCTTCCCCTTCAGCAATGGGCACGAGGCCCAGATGATTGTGCTTCCACATGTTACCAGGAGCAGACAATAGGCTTTTTACAAACCGCCATTGTGCACTGGTGCAGAGAGTGTCAGAATGCGCCTATGTCAGAAAGGGCCCTTTGCTCTCAGCCGTGCCCTCCATTGCTCTGCAGGTGGAAGGCACAAAGCACTGCCTCCATCCTTCAATTGGAGACAAGCCATAAACTGTCCTGCTTCCAGCTCTTTAGGAAGCTGGGAAAGCACTCGCATTCCACAGTGCTCTTACAGCGTCCTGGGAACATCTCATACAAAGGCAGCTGAACGCCTTGTCTTTTCAGCCCTTAACTCGCCAATCTGCAACATCCGCTACTGCCGCATTTCCACCTTGCCCACCCGGCTCAGACGATATGCCTACATCTTCCCCTTGAGCAATGGGGACGAGGCCTGGATGATTGTGGTTCCACATGCTGAGGAGGAGACAAACAATAGGCTTTTAACCACCCACCCTTGAGCAATGGTTGGGGCAGTGTCAGAATCCACCAATGTTAGAAAGGCCCTTTACTCTCGGTTGTGCCCTCCATTCCTCTAGAGGTAGGAGGCACAAGGCATTGGCACCACCCCTGAAGGGTATCAGAAAGCACCCATGGCAGAAAGCCCTCTTGGCTCTCCACCGTGCCCTCCATTGCTCTGCAGGTGGAAGGCACAAAGCACTGCTTCTTTCCTTCAATGGGAGACAAGCCATAAACTGTCTTGCCTCCAGCTCTTTAGTAAGCTGAGAAAGAGCTCGCTTTCCACATTGCTGTTACAGCATACGAGGAATCTCTCATACAAAGTCACCTCAAACGCCATTTCTTCCGAGCGCTTAATTCGCCGCTTTAGGACCTCTGCTTCTGCCGCAATTCTACCTTGCCAACCTTCCTCAGACGAAATGCCTACATCTTCGCCTGAAGCAACTGGGCTGAGTCCCAAATGATTTAGCTTCCACCTGCTCAGGAGGCGATAGACTGTAAGCCTTTTTCCAACCACCATTGTGCACTAGTGGAGAGTGTCAGAATGCAGCTCTGTCAGAAAGACCCTTTTGCTCTCAGCCATGCCCTCCATTGCTCTAGACCTGGAATGCACAATGCATTGGCTCCACCCCTCAAGGGGCCACAAGCCACAGACCATCTTTCTTCCATCTCTTTAGGAAGCTGAGAACAAACTCACCTGACGTATAAAAAGGAATCATGCCTCTTATGTGCCTGAAAACCCCGGGAGACATGCCAAAAACACCCTCCGCACACTCTCAAAGAGCCACACATTCTTGCCAGTACGACCCAACAGGCATACCAGAAGCACCCACGTTGCATGCCAGAACCACATGTAACCACCTGCCGGACACAGTTGAACAACGATTCTGACACTGCAGAACCATCTCTTCAACATGCCAGCCGCACACAATGACATGACGGAACCAGATTACAAACATAGCACAACGACATGCCAGACACATTGTAAACACCTGTTGGATATGCCGCAAACAGGTGCCAGAAACACTGAAACCAGCTGAGGAGTATGTAAGAACGGGGGCCAGAAAACCCACAAGCACCTGTCTTACAAGCCAGAGCCATGAGCCCAAAAAGCAAGAAAGACCTGCTGGACACACCGAAACAACCTGCCAGTGACGCCAGAACCACTTGGCGGACACCCAGGAATCACCTGCCGGGCATGCCCGAAGCACCTCACAGACGTGCCAGAACCACATGCCGGCCATGCTGGGACCAGCTCCTGGACAGACCAGAAGCACCAGCCGGACATGCCAGAACCACTTGCTGAGCATGCAGGAACCACCTGCTCGACACGCAGGACCCACTTGCTGGACACCCCAAAATCACCTGCCAGCTCCACCAGAACCACTTGGTGGACACTCTGGAATCTCCTGCGGGCATGCAGGAACCACCTCTCAAACTTGCCACAACCACATTCCTGACACGCCGGAACCACCCCCTGAAAACACCAGAAGCGCATGCCGAGCACGCCGGAATAACTTGCTCGACTTGCTGGAACCATGTGCTGGACACGCCATAATCACCTGCTGGCTATGCCAGAACAACATGGCAGACACTCCGAAATCACCTGCCAGCCATGCCGGAACCGCATCTCAGACGTACCAGAACCACGTGCCGGACACGCAGGAACCATGTCCTGGACAGACTGGAACCACCTGCCAGACACCCCTGAACCAAGAGCCGAGCACGCCGGAACCACTGGCTCGACTTGCAGGACCCCCCTAACGCACACGCCAAAATCACCTGCGGGCTGCACCAGAACCACTTGTTGGACACTCTGGAATCACCTGCCGGGCATGCCGGAACCACCTCTCAGACATGCCAGAACCACGTGCCGAGCACGTCAGAACCACCTCCTGGATGACCAGAACCAGGGGCTGGACATGCCTGAACCACTTGGTGGACACTCCGGAATCCCCTGCCGGACACGCCAAAACCACCTACAGGACAGACCAAAACCACCTGCCGAGCACGCCGAAGTCAGCTGCTTGACTCACTGGAACCACCTGCCAGTCATGCCAAAATAACCTGCCGGCTGTGCCAGAACTGCTTGGCAGATCCTCCGGAACCACCTCCTTTAGAGATCAGAACCACCTGATGGACCAGCCAGAACCACCTGCCGAGCAAGCCAGAACTACCTGCTCTTGCCGGAACCACCTCCCGGACATGCCAAAATCACCTGCCGGCTATGCCAAACTACTTGGTGGACACGCCAGAACCACCTGCCTAGCACGCCGGATCCTCCTGCTCGAGGCGCCGGAACCACCTGGCGGAGATGCCAAAATCACCTGCCAGCTAGGCCAGAACCACTTGGTGGACAATCTGAAATCACCTGCCGGACATGCCTGAACCACCTGTCAGAAATGCCGGAAACATGTGCCGGACATGCCGGAACCACCTCCCAGACAGACCGGAACCACCTGCCAGACACGCCGGAATCACCTGCCGAGTATGGCAGAACCACCTGATCCACTCCCCAGACCACATGCTGGACACGCCAAAATCACCTGCTGGCTACGACAGAACCACTCGGCAGACACTCCGGAATCACGCGCCGGGCATGCCGGAACCACCTCTAAGACGTGCCGAAAGCACGTGCCAGACACGCCGGAACCACGTACAGGACAGACCGGAACCACCTGCTGGACCCACCTGAACCACCTGCTCAGCACGCCGGAACAACGTGCTCGACTCGCTGGAGCCACCTGCTGGACACGCCAAAATCACCAGCCGGCTATGCCAGAACCACTTGCCGGACACTCTGGAATCACCAGCCGGGCATGCCAGAACCACCTCTCAGACGTGCCACAACCACGTTCCGGAGAAACCGTAAGCACCTGCCGAGCTCGCCAGAACCACCTGAACAGCTCGCCAGAAACACCTGCCAGACACTTCAAAATCACCTGCCGGGCACGCCAAAATCACCTGCCGGCTACGCCAGAACCTCTTGCTGGACACTCCGGAATCACCTGTCGGGCATGCCGGAACCACCTCTCAGACATGCCAGAACCATTTGCTGGACATGCCGGAACCACATCCAGGACAGACCAGAACCACCTGCCGGACGCACGTGAACCACATACCGTGCACGCTGGAACCACCTGCTCGAGTCACTGGAACCACATGCTGGACACGGCAAAATCACCTGTTGGCTACGCCAGAACCACTTGACGGACACTCCGGAATCACCTGCCAGGCATTTTGGAACCACCTCTCAGACTTGCCAGAACCACGTGCCAGAGACACCGGATGCACCTGCCTAGCACGCTGGATCCTCCTGCTCGATTCGCCGGAACCACCTGGCGGAGATGCTAAAATCACCTGCCAGCTAGGCCAGAACCACTTGGTGGACAATCTGGAATCACCTGCCGGACATGCCTGAACCACCTGTCACAAATGCCGGAAACATGTGCCGGACACGCCGGAACCACCTCCCAGACAGACCGGAACGACCTGCTGGACACGCCGGAATCACCTGACGAGAACGCCGGAACCACCTGAACAGCTCGCCAGAAACACCTGCCGGACACGACAAAATCACCTGCCGGACATGCCCAAATCACCTGCCGTCTACGCCCGAACCACTCGGCAGACACTCCGGAATCACCTGCCGGGCATGCCGGAGCCACATCTCAGAGGTGCCAGAACCACATGCTGGAGACTCCGGAATCACCTGCTGGGCATGCTGGAACCATCTCTCAGACGTGCCACAACCACGTGCCGGAGAGACCGGAAGCACCTGCCGAGCTCGCCGGAACCACCTGCTGGACATGCCGCAACCAGCTGCCTGACAGGCCAAAATCATATGCCGGCTACGCCAGAACCACTTGTGGACACTCCAGAATCACTTTGCGGGCATGCCGGAACCACGTCATGGACAGACTGCAAACACATGCCGGACCTGCCTGAACCACCTGCCGAGCACGCCGGAACCACCTGCTCGACTCACCAGAGCCACCTGCCGGACACAGCAGAAACACCTGCGGGGTACGCCAGAAACACTTGGAGGACTCTCCGGGATCACCTGCCGTGCCGGCCGGAACCAAATCTCAGACGTGCCAGAAGCATGTGAGTGAGATGCCGGAACCACACCCCAAACAGACCGAAACCACCGGCCACACCCGCCTGAACCACCTGCCGAGCATGGCAAAATCACCTGCCGGCTACGCCAGAACCACTTGGCGGACACTCCAGAATCTCCTGCTGGGCATGCCAGCGTAGCCTCTCAGAGGAGCGAGGAGCACATGCCGGACAGGCCGGAACCATCTCCGGAAAGCCCGGAAACACAGGAAACACTCCCCGGAACCACCTGCTTGACTCACTGGTCCCACCTGCCAGACACGCCAAAATCACCTGCCGGCTACGCCACAACCAGTTGGTGAACACTTTGCAATCACCTGCCGGGCTGGCTGGAACCACCTGCCGGTCAGGCCAACATCACCAGCCAGCTACGCCAGAACCATTTGGCGGACACTCCGGAAACACCTGTCGGGCCGGCCGGAACCACCTCTCAGACGTGCCACAACCATGTGACTGAGATGCGGGAACCACACCCCGAACAGACCGAAACCACCTGCCAGAACTGCCTGAACCACCTACCTGAAACGCCAAAATCACCTGCCGGGTATGCCAGAACCACTTGTGGGACACTCCGGAATCATCTGCCGGACATGCCAGAACCAGCTCTCAGACACACCAGAACCACGTGCCGGAAACGCCGGAAGCACCTGCTGAGCATGCATGAGCCACATGCTCGACTCGCAAGAAACACCTGCCGGACACTCCAAAATCACCTGCCGGGTACGCCAGAACCACTTGGCGGACACTCCGGAATCACCTGTCGGGCATGCCGGAACCACCTCTCAGACTTGCCAGAACCATGTTCCGGACATGCCGGTACCACCTGCCGAGTATGCCAGAACCACCTGATCCACTCCCCAGAACCACCGGCTGGACACGCCAAAATCACCTGCCCGCTACACCAGAACCACTTGGCGGACAAGCCGGAATCACGTGAAGGGCATGCTGACACAGCCTATCAGACATGCCAGAACCTCATGCCGGACACGACAGAACCACCTGCCGGACAGTCCGGAACCACCTGCCAGACACGCCTGAACCACCGGCTCGACTGGGTGGAACCACCGCCGGACATGCAAAATCACCTGCCGGCTACGCCAGAACCACTTGGCGAACACTCCGGAATCACCTGCCGGGCATGCCGGAACCACCTCTCAGACATGCCAGAACCACATGCCAAAGACCTCGGAAGCACCTGCCGATCATGCCGGAACCACCTGCTCGACTCGCCAGAACCACCTGCCGGACACGCCAAAATCACCTGCCGGCTACGCCACAACCAGTTGGTGAACACTTCGGAATCACCTGCCGGGCTTGCTGGAACCACCTGCCGGTCACGCCAACATCACCAGCCAGCTACGCCAGAACCACTTGGCGGACACTCCGGAAACACCTGTCGGGCCGGCCGGAACCACCTCTCAGACATGCCAGAACCATGTTCATGAGATGCTGGAATCAGACCCGGAACAGACCGAAACCACCTGCCAGACCCGCCTGAAGCACCTGCCGAGCACGCCGGAAGCCCCTGCTCGACTCGCCGGAACCACCTAACTGACACGCCAAAATCACCTGCCAGGTATGCCAGAACCACTGGGTGGACACTCCAGAATCACCTGCGGGCATGCCGGAACCACGTCATGGACAGACTGCAGACATCTGCCGCACCTGCCTGAACCACCTGCCGAGCACGCCTGAACCACCTGATCCACTCCCCAGAACCACCTGCTGGACATGCCAAGATCACCTGCCGGCTATGCCAGAACCACTCGGCAGACACTCCAGAACCACCTCCAGGACAGTCCGGAACCACCTGCCGGACACGCTGGGACCACCTGCTGGACTCGCCATAACCACCTGCCGAGCAAGCCGGAACTACCTGCTCTTGCTGGAACCACCTCCCGGACACGCCAAAATCACCTGCCAGCTATGCCAAACTACTTGGCGGACACGCCGGAACCACCTGCCAAGCACGGCGGAACCACCTGATCGAATCATCAGAACCACCTGCTGGACACCCCAAAATAACTGCCCGCTATGCCAGAACCAAGTGTCGGACAGTTCGGAATCACCTGCCGGGCATGCCAGAACCACCTATCAGACAAACCAGAACCACATGCCGGAGACACCGGAAGCAACTCCAAGACAGAGCCGAAGCACCTGATGGACACGCCGGAACCACCTGCTCGACTCGCCGGCACCAGCTGCTGGACATGGCAAAAACACCAGCCAGCTACGCCATAACCACTTGATGGACACTCCAGAATCACCTGCCGGGCATGCTGGAACCACTTTTCAGACTTACCAGAGCCACATGCTGGACACGCTGGAACCACGTCCTTGACCGACTGGAACCACCATCCAGACATGCCTAAACCACGTGCCGAGCACGCCGGAGACACCTGCTCGACTTGCTGGAACCACCTGCCGGACATGCCAAAATCACCTGCCGGACACGCCCAAATCACCTGCCGTCTACGCCAGAACCACTTGACGAACACTCCAGAATCACCTGCCACACATGCTGGAACCACCTCTCAGATGTGCCAGAACCACGTGCCAGAGACACCAGATGCACCTGCCGAGCATGCCGGAACCTCCTGCTCGACTCGCCGGAACCACCTGCTGGAGACGCCAAAATTACCTGCCGGCTAGGCCAGAACCACGTGGAGGACTCTATGGAATAACCTGCCAGGCATGCCGGAACCACCTCTCAGACATGCCGGAAGCACGTGCCAGAAACGCCGGAACCACCTACTGGACAGACCGGGACCACCTGCCGGACCCGCCTGAACCACCTGCTGAGCACCCCGGAACAACCTGCTCCACTCGCTGGAGCCACCTGCTGCACACGCCAAAATCACCAGCCGGCTATGCCAGAACCACTTGCCAGACACTCCGGAATCACCTGCAGGGCATGCCAGAACCACCTCCCTGACGTGACACAACCACGTGCCAGAGAGACCGGAACCACCTGCTGGACACACCAGAACCACCTGCCTGAAACGCCAAAATTACGTGCCGGCTACACCAAAACCACCTGGTGGACACTCCAGAATCACCTTCGGGGCATGCTGGAACCACGTCATGGACAGACTGCAAACACCTGCCGGACCTGCCTGAACCACCTGCCGAGCACGCCGGAACCACCTGCTCGACTCGCCAGAACCACCTGTCGGACACAACAAAAACACCTGCGGGCTACGCCACAAACACTTGGAGGACTCTCCAGAATCACCTGCCAGGCATGCCAGAACCACCTCTCAGACGTGCCAGAACCATGTGCCGGAAATGCTGGAACCACCTCCCGAGAATGCCGGAACCACCTGATCCACTCCCCACAACCACCTGCTGGACATGCCAAAATCACCTGCCGGCTACGCCAGAAACACTCGGCAGACACTCTGCAATCACCCGTCGGTCATGCCGGAACGACCTCTCAGACGTGCCAGAACCATGTGCCGGACACGCCGAAACCACCTGCCAAGCATGCAGGAACCACCTGCTCGACTCGCAGGACTCACCTGCCGCACACGCACAAATCACCTGCTGGCTATGCCAGAACCACTTGCCGAACGTTCCGGAATCACCTACCGGGAAGGCCGGACCCACCTCTCAAATGGGCCAAAATCAAGTGCCGGAGAAGCCAGAAGCACCTGCCGAGCTAGCCGGAAGCTCCTGCTCGAATCCTTGGAACCACCTGTGGGGCACGCCAAAATCACCTGCCGGATACGCCAGAACGACTTGGTGGACAATCCGGAATCACCTGCCAGACACGCCGGAACCACCTGCCGAGTATGGCGGAACCACCTGATCCACTCCCCAGACCACATGCTGGACACGCCAAAATCAACTGCCGGCTACGCCAGAAACTCTCAGCAGACACTCCAGAATCACCTGCCGGGCATGACGGAACCACCTCTCAGACGTACCAGAACCACATGTCGGACAGACCGGAATCACCTGCCGGACACACCGGAATGACCTGTCGAGAACGCCAGAACCACCTGAACAGTACGCCAGAAACACCTGCCGGACACATCAAAATCACCTGCCGGACACGCCAAAATCACCTGCCCGACACGCCAAAATCACCTGCCGGCTATGCCACAACCACTTGTCGGACACTCCGGAATCACCTGACGGGCATGCTGGAACCACCTCTCAGAGGTGCCACAAACACATGCCGGAGAGGGCGGAAGCACCTGCCGAGAATGCTGGAAGTTCCTGATCCACTCCACAGAACCACCTGCCGGACACGCCAAAATCACCTGCCAGCTACGCCAGAACCACTCGGCAGACACTCCGGAACCACATCCAGGACAGACCGGAACAAACTGCTGGACATGCCGGGACCACCTGCTTGACTCGCCAGAACCACCTGACGGACACGCCAAAATCACCATCCGGCTACGCCACAACCACCTGTTGGACACTCCAGAATCACCTGCCGGGCATGCTGGAACCACCTCTCAGAGGTGCCACAAACAAATGCCAGACACGGCGGAAGCACCTGCCGAGAATGCTGGAAGTTCCTGATCCACTCCACAGAACCACCTGCCGGACACGCCAAAATCACCTGCCAGCTACGCCAGAACCACTTGGCGGACACTCCAGAATCACCTGCCGGGCAGGCCAGCACAACCTCTCAGAAGTGCCAGAAGCACGTGCCGGACATTCCGGAACGACCTATCAGACAGAACGGAAGCACCTGCCAGACACGCTGGAACCACCTGCCGAAGACGCCACAGCCACCTGCTCGACTCGCCGGAACCACCTGCCGGACAGTCCAATATCAACTGCTGGCTATGCCAGAACTACCTGGGGGACAGTCCGGAATCACCTGCCAGCCGTGGCGGAACCACCTCTGAGACGTACCAGAACCACGTGCCGGACAATCTGGAAACACGTCCTGGACAGACTTCAACCACCTGCTGGCCGCGCCTGAACCACCTGCCGAGCATGACAGAACCACCTGCCAGACACGCCAAAATCACATGCGGGCTACGCCAGAACCACTTGGAGGACTCTCCGGGATGACCTGCCGGGCATGCTGGAACCACCTCTCGGACGTGCCAGAACCACGTGGCGGACAGTCCGGCATCACCTGTTGGGCATGGGCAACCAGCTCTGAGATGTACCAGAACCACGTGCTGTACATGCCGGAACCACCTACCGGACAGACCGGAATCACCTTTCGGGCATGCCGGAACCACCTGTCAGATGTGCCAGAAACACGTGCCGGAGACGCCGCAAGCACCTGCCGAGCACGGCAGAAACACCTGCTCAACTCGCCAGAACCACCTGCCGGACACGCCAAAATCACCTGCCAGCTATGCCAAAACCACTTGTTGGACTCTCTGGAATCACCTGCCGGGCATGCCGGAACCACCTCTCAGACATACCAGAACCACGTGCCAATGACGCCGGAAGCACCTGCCGAGCACGATGGAACCACCTGCTCAACTCGCCTGAAACACCTGCCGGACACATCAAAATCACCTGCCGGACATGCCACAATCACCTGTCGGACATGCCCAAATCACCTGCCGTCTACGCCAGAACCACTTGCCGAACACTCCGGAATCACCTGCCAAGCATGCTGGAACCACTTCTCACACGTGCCAGAACCATGTGCCAGAGACACCGGATGAACCTGCCGAGCATGCCGGAACCCCCTGCTTGACTCGCCGGAACCACCTGCTGGAGACGCCAAAATTACCTGCCGGCTAGGCCAGAACCACGTGGCGAACTCTATGGAATCACCTGCCAGGCATGCCGGAACCACCTCTCAGACGTGCCAGAACCACATGTCGGACACTCCGGAATCACCTTCCGGGCATGCCGGAACCACGTCATGGACAGACTGCAAACACCTGCCGGACCTGCCTGAACCACCTGCCGAGCACGCCGGAACCACCTGCTCGACTCGCCACAACGTCCTGCCGGACACACCAAAAACACCTGCAGGCTATGCCAGAATCACTTGGCGGACTCTCCGGGATCACATGCCGGGCATGCCAGAGCCACCTCTTAGTCGTGTCAGAACCATGTACTGGACTCGCCAGAGCCACCTGCCGAGGATGCCGGAACCACCTGATTCACTCCCCAGAACCACCTTCTGGACATGACAAAATCACCTGCCGGCTACACCACAACCACTCGGCAGACACTCTGAAATCACCTGCCGGGCATGCCGGAACCACCTCTCAGACGTGCCAGAACCACGTGCCGGACACGCCGGCACCACCTACCGGACACAACGGAACCACATGCCGGACCTGCCTGAACCACCTGACGTGCAGGCCGGAACCACCTGCCGGACATGACAAAAACACCTGCGGGTTACGCCATAACCACTTGGAGGACTCTCCGGGATCACCTGCAGGTCATGCCGGAACCACCTCTCAGACGTGCCACAACCACGTGTCGGAGAGACCAGAAGCACATCCGGGACAACCAGAACCACCTGCCGGACCCACCTGTACCACCTGCCGAGCACGCTGGAACC
The DNA here is from genome assembly GCF_037783145.1 of Equus przewalskii. NCBI lineage: Eukaryota > Metazoa > Chordata > Mammalia > Perissodactyla > Equidae > Equus > Equus przewalskii. The sequence continues at coordinate 6,104 of NW_027228583.1, read as the reverse complement.
ACCTGCTCGAGTTGCCGGAACCACCTGCCGAACACAGCAAAATCACCTGCCGGGAACGCCAAAGACACCTGCCGGCTATGCCAGAACCACTTGCCGGACTTTCCGGAATCACCTACCGGGAAGGCCGGACCCACCTCTCAAATGGGCCAAAATCAAGTGCCGGAGAAGCCAGAAGCACCTGCCGAGCTAGCCGGAAGCACCTGCTCGAATCCTCAGAACCACCTGTGGGACATGCCAAAATCACCTGCCGGCTACGCCAGAACGACTTGGTGGACAATCCGGAATCAACTGCCGGACATGCCAGAACCACCTGTCAGACGTGCCGGCACCACGTGCCAGACACGCCAGAATCACCTACCGGACACAACGGAACCACCTGCCGGACACGCCGGAATCACCTGCTGAGTATGGCGGAACCACCTGATCCACTCCCCAGACCACATGCTGGACACGCCAAAATCACCTTCCGGCTATGCCAGAAACTCTCGGCAGACACTTCGGAATCACCTGCCGGGCATGACGGAACCACCTCTCAGACGTACCAGAACCACATGTTGGACAGACCGGAATCACCGGCCGGACAAGCCAGAATGACCTGTCGAGAACGCCGGAACCACCTGAACAGTATGCCAGAAACAACTGCCAGACACATCAAAATCACCTGCCGCACACGCCAAAATCACCTGCCCGACACGCCAAAATCACCTGCCGGCTAGGCCAGAGCAACTTGGAGGAGGCTCCAGGATCACCTGCCAGCCATGCCGGTACCACATCTCAGATGTGAAAGAACCACATGTCTCACACTCCAGAATCACCTGCCGGGCTTGCCGGAACCACCTCTCAGAGGTGCCAGAACCACGTTGCGGACAGTCCGGAATCACCTGCTGGGCATGCGGGAACCACCTCTCAGACGTACCAGAACCACGTGCAGCACACGCCGGAACCCACTACCGGACAGACCGGAACCATCTGCCGGACGCGCCGGAATCACCTGCCGAGAATGCCGGAACCACCTGAACAGCTCGCCAGAAACACCTGCCGGACATGTCAAAATCACCTGCCGTACACTCCAAAATCACCTGCTGGCTACCCCAGAATCACTTGTTGGACACTCCGGAACCACTTGTTGGGCATGCTGGAACCACATGTCAGACGTGTCATATCCACGTGCCAGAGACACCGGATGCACCTGCCGAGCACGCCGGAACCTCCTGCTCGACTCGCCGGAACCACCTGCCGGAGATGCCAAAATCACCTGCCGGCTAGGCCAGAACCACGTGGCAGACTCTATGGAATCACCCACCGGGCATTCCAGAACCACTAATCAGACGTGCCGGAAGGACGTGCTGGACACTCCGGAACCACCTACTGGACAGACCGGAACAACCTGCCAGAACCGCCTGAACCACCTGCTGAGCACCCCGGAACAACCTGCTCGACTCGCTGGAGCCACCTGCTAGACACGCCAAAATCACCAGCCGGCTATGCGAACCACTTGCCGGACACTCCGGAATCACCTGCAGGGCATGCCGGAACCACTTCTAAGATGTGCCAGAACCACATGCCGCAGATTCTGGAATCAAATGCCGGGCATGCCGGAACCACATCTCAGACGTGCCAGAACCATGTGCCAGACACGTCAGAACCACCTGCCGAGTATGCCAGAAACACCTGATCCACTCCCCAGAACCACCTGGTGGACACGCCAAAATCACCTGCTGGCTACGCCAGAACCACTCGGCAGACACTCCGGAATCACCTGCCGGGCATGCCGGAAGCACTTCTCAGACGTGCCAGAACCACATGCCGGACATGCCGGAACCACCTACCGGACATGACAGAACCACCTGCCGGACACGCCTGAACCACCTGCCAAGCATGCAGGCACCACCTGCTCGACTCGCAGGACCCACCTGCCGGACACGTAAAAATCACCTGCTGGCTATGTCAGAAGCACTTGCCGGACTTTCAGGAATCACCTGCTGGGAATGCCGGACCCACCTCTCAAATGTTCCAAAATCAAGCGCCGGAGACGCCAGAAGCACCTGCCGAGCTAGCTGGAAGCACCTGCTCGAATCCTCGGAACCACCTGTGGGACACACCGTAATCATCTGACAGACATGCCAAAATAACATGCCGCCTACACCAGAGCAACTTGCGGGACACTGCAAAATCACCTGTTGGGCATGCCGGAACCACCTGTCAGATGTGCCAGAAACACGTGTCGGAGATGCCAGAAGCACCTGCTGAGCACACTGGAACCACCTGCTCAACTCGCCTGAACCTCCTGCCGGACACGCCAAAATCACCTGCCGGCTACGCCACAACCACTTGGCGGACTCTCTGGAATCACCTGTCGGGCTTGATAGAACCTCCTCTCAGATGTGCCAGAACCACGTGCTGGACACGCTGGAACCACCTCCCGGACAGACCGGAATCACCTGCGGGACCTGCATGAACCACCTGCCGAGCACGCCGGAACCACCTGCCGGACATGCCAAAATCACCTGACGGCTACACCAGAACCACTTGGAGAACTGTCCAGGATGACCTGCTGGGCATGCCGGAACCGCCTCTCAGACGTGCCACAACAACGTGCCGGAGAGACCAGAAGCACCTGCCGAGCTCGCCGGAACCACCTGCTGGACACGCCGGAACCACCTGCCTGACACGCCAAAATCACGTGCCAGCTACGCCAGAACCACATGGGGGACAGTCTGGGATCACCTGCCGGGCACACCGGAACCAACTCTCAGACATGCCAGAACCATGTGCGGGACACGCCGAAAGCACTTATAGGACATACTGGAACCACCTGCCTAAAACGCCTGAACCACCTGCTGAGCCCTCCAGAACCACCTGCTCGACTCGCAGGACCCACCTGCCGGACACGCAAAAATCACCTGCTGGCTATGCCAGAACTACTTGCCGGACTTTCCGGAATCACCTGCCGGGAATGCCGGACCTACCTCTCAAATGTGCCACAATCAAGTGCTGGAGACGCCAGAAGCACCTGCCGAGCTAGCCGGAAGCACCTGCTCGAATCGTCGGAGCCACCTGTCGGACACACCAAAAGCACCTGTGGGACACACCAAAATCACCTGCCGGCTACGTCTGAACCACTTGCCGGACACGCCGGAACCACATACCGGACACAATGGAACCACCTGCCAGACACGCCTGAACCACCTGCCGAGCATGCAGGAACCACCTGCCGGACACGCCAAAGTCACTTGCGGGCCAAGCCACAACCACTTGGAGAACTCTCTGGGATCACCTGCCGGGCATGCCGGTACCACCTCTCAGACGTGCCAGAACCACGTGCCGGATACTCCGGAACCACCTGCTGGACACAACGGAACCACCTGCCAGACATGCCTGAACCACCTGCCGAGTATGCAGGAACCACCTGCAGGACACAAAGGAACCACCTGCCGGACACACAAAAATCACCTGCTGGCTATGCCAGAACCACTTGCCAGACTTTCCGGAATCATCTGCCAGGCAAGCCGGACCCACCTTGCAAATGTGCCAAAATCAAGTGCCGGAGACGCCAGAAGCACCTGCCGAGCTAGCCAGAAGCACCTGCTCGAATCGTCGGAACAACCTGTGGGACACGCCAAAATCACCTGCCGGCTACACCAGAACCACTTGGTGGACAATCTGGAATCACCTGCCGGACACGCCAGAACCACCTGTCAGACGTGCCGGAAGCACGTGCCGGACACGCCGGAACCACCTCCCAGACAGACCAGAACCATCGACCGCACCTCCCTGGTGCACCTGCAGAGCATGCCGGAACCACCTGCCAGACACGCCAAAATCACCTGCGGGCTAGGCCAGAACCACTTGGAGGACTCTCCGGGATCACCTGCCGGGCAAGCCGGTACCACTCTCAGATGTGGCAGAACCACGTGGTGGACAGTCCGGAGTCACCTGCTGGGCATGCGGGAACCACCTCTCAGACGTACCACAAACACGTGCGGCACACGCCGCAACCCACTACTGGACAGACCTGAACCACCTGCAGGACACGCCGGAATCAGCTGCCGAGAACGCCGGAACCACCTGAACAGCTCGCCAGAAAGACCTGCCGGACACGTCAAAATCACCTGCCGGACATGCCAAAATCACCTTCCGGCTACACCAGAACCACGTGGTGGACAATGGGATCACCTGACGGTCATGCCAGAACCACCTCTCAGAGGTGCCAGAACCACGTGCCGTACACCCTGGAACCACCTACCGGACAGACCGGAACCACCTGCCAGACTTGCCGACAGCACCTGCCGGCTATGTCAGAACCACTTTGTGTGCAAGCCGGAATAACGTTTCGGGCATGATGGCACAACCTCTCAGACGTGCCAGATCCTCGTGCTCGACACCCCAGAACCAGCTGCCCGACAGACCGGAACCACCTGCCGGACATGCCAGAACCACCGGCTCGACTCACCGGAACCACCGCCGGACATGCAAAATCACCTGCCGGCTACACCAGAACCACTTGGTGAACACTCTGGAATCACCTGCCATGCATGCCAGAACCACCTGCTTGCCTCACCAGAACCACCTGCCAAACACGCCAAAATCACCTGCCTGCTACACCACAACCTGTTGGTGAACACTTCGGAATCACCTGCCAGGCTTGCTGGAACCACCTGCCGGTCATGCAAAAATCACCTGCCAGTTACACCAGAACCACTCTGCGGACACTCCAGAAACACCAGTCGGGCCGGCTGGAACCACCTCTCAGACGTGCCAGAACCATGTGCCTGAGACGCCGGAACCACACGCCGAACAGACCAAAACCACCTGCTAGACACGCCTGAGCCACCTGTCGAGCACGCCGGAACCACCTGCTCGACTCGCCGGAACCACCTACCTGACACGCCAAAATAACCAGCTGAGTATGCCAGAACCACTTGGCAGACACGCCGGAATCATCTGCTGGACATGCTGGAACCAGCTCTCAGACACACCAGAACCACGTGCCGGAGACGCCGGAACCACTTGCCAAGCATGCTGGAGCCACCTGCTCGAATCACAAGAAACAGCTGCCAGACACGCCAAAATCACCTGATGGGTACGCCAGAAACATGTGGGGGACACTCCGGAATCACCTGCTGTGCATGCCGGAACCACCTCTCAGACGTGCCAGAAGCACGTGCCGGACATTCTGGAACCACGTCCTGGACAGACTGGAACCACCTGCCAGACATGCCGGAAACACCTGCCGAGGACGCCGGAACCACATGCTCGACTCGCCAGAACCAGCTGCTGGACACGCCAAAATCAACATCTGGCTATGCGAGAACCACCTGGCGGACAGTCCAGAATCACCTGCCAGGCATGCAGGAACCACCTCTCAGACATACCTGAACCAAGTGCCACACAAGCTGGAAACACGTACTGCACAGACTGGAACCACCTGCCGGCCACGCCTGAACCACCTGCCGAGCACGACGGAACCACCTGTCGGACACGCCAAAATCACCTGCTGGCTACGCCAGAACCACTTGGAGGACTCTCCGGGATCACCTGCTGGGCATGCTGGAACCACCTCGCACACTTGCCAGAACCACGTGGCAGAAAGTCCGGAATCACCTGTTGGACATGAGCAACCACCTCTGAGATGTGCCAGAACCACGTGCCGTACATGCTGGAACCACCTACCGGACAGACCGGAACCACCTGCAGAGCACTCCAGAGCCACCTGCTCGAATAGCCGGAACCACTGCCGTACATGCCAAAATAACCTGCCGGACACGCCAAAATCACCTGCCGGGTAGGCCAGAACCACCTGGCGGACACTCCGGAATCACCTGCTGCACATGCCGGAACCACCTCTCAGAGGTGCCGGAAGCACGTGCTGGACACGCTGGAAACACCTACCAGACAGACCGGAACCACCTGCCGGACCACCTTAAGCACCTGCCGCGCACGCCGGAACCTCCTGCTCGACTCGTTGGAACCACCTGCCGGACACGCCAAAATCACCAGTCGGCTACTCCAGAACCACATGCCGGAGACTCTGGAAGCACCTGCCCAGTATGCCGAAACCACCTAATCCACTCCCCAGAACTACCTGCAGGACACACCAAAAT